>NC_068990.1:94345493-94346975 GCF_001194135.2 Octopus bimaculoides | reverse complement strand
AAAAAAATTAATTAAGGTACTCAGAAACCTGGATGTTTGTACATTTACAGATTTTTATTAATGTCACATATTAAATGAAGCGCTTTTCACCTAGTCTTGTAGGTTTATATATATATATATATATATATATATATATATATATATAGCCACAGTCAAATGACTGAGACAAGTAAAAGAATATATATATGTCAATTGACAACAATGGAGAAGGTTCATTTTTGGAATTTAAAAGGATTTAAAATGATCCAAGGAACACTATTGTTTCTTTTGTGGACGAACTGGTGACATTATCACTTGATGTTATACTACTAAAAATGTACTTTTCAAGTTTCAGTTTTTTTGCCCCCCTGTTACAGAAAACTTTTCCAATACTCATCATGCCAGTTCCTAATAAATAATTTGTTAAATGTTCAGAAGTGACTTCGTTCTTGCTTTTGTAGCAAAGTGTCGCAGCCAAGCCCCTGTCATATCACGTGATGCAGTGTTGTGCTGTATTTATGGAAATAGAACCGAAGTCTCAAACGATGCTTGACGTTCAGCAGTTTTATTTAATTAAATAGCCAACCTTTGATATTAACTGCTACCTTTAATAGTCTTGATCAGCGTCTAAGATGCATACCACCAAGCAGTAACCTAATAATGGTTTCTAATTTAGGTACAAATGTAGAAATTTTTTTGGTGGGATGGATTAATCGATACCATCGACGCGAGTACTTGACTAGTACTTTATTTTATTGACTCCCCCCTCCTTCAAGGTTGAAAGGTATGTGGACTCAGTGGGATTTGAACTCAGAGCGGCAAATACGCATTAAATAATAGTAGCATGACAATGGCATTACATGTTCATTAACTTGAAAAAAAAAAAAAACGGCCTTGCCAACGACTAGTGTGGATGTGGCAATATATTTATTGTAAGGTACATAGTTAAAAATTAAAAAAATCGACCAAGTTTTGAGATACGTGTGTGCATATATGTTTATGTCAGCCATGTCTTATTTATTAACTTCAATTGTCGTTTTCTCTCTTTCCGTTTACTTCGTGTGGTCTATAAATACAAATAACAATAACAGATAATATTTATATCGCTCGTTCCTTAACGAATTAAACAAATATTGTATGAAATCATGTCAAATTTGTTTCATTACGACAAAGACGCAAAATTTGTTATCACCTTTTATGCGTTTATGTACATTAGTAATTACATTGTCAGATCGATATCTCTCTATAAATCAAGTCTTAACACATCTGACACGAGTACAAAAATTATGGAGAAGGTTTGTGGCTAAAGAGAAATAGCTGACAACATAAACGAAGAAGGGAATAAATGAACTAAGCATTTTATCTAGTGTCAGCCGTCTGTACTGCGTTATCTGTAGTTTTAAGAATTCACTTGGTTATATTAAAATGGAAAGTTAAAGTTTATATAATTAAAAAAAAACAAAAAACTATTGTTCTCTCTCTCTCACTATATATATATATATA
>NC_068990.1:94335795-94345291 GCF_001194135.2 Octopus bimaculoides | reverse complement strand
ATATATATATATATATATATATATATATATATATAGTATTATATATATTAATTATTCAAAATAACCGTATTTTCATTATATATATATATATATTTATACACACACACACTCAAGTACACCAATTCACTAAATTAAGTACTGTTCAGGTGGAGACCTGTTTGTGCGTGTGACATTGCACGAGTTGAATACGATATTGTACATTTCCTTGAAGTAAAGCGAAGCGAACTGAAAATAACAAAAATGGAGGGATTTACTCGGGAAGGTTTGTGACATTTTGTTATTGTTTTTGCGTATTTAATGAATTTGTTTGTTTTCTTGCTTTGATATATGCTTTTTTGTTTTTTTAAATATGAAACAGTGAAACACTAGAACATAATGACTTTGAGTTAGGTGGCAAATTGTGATCGATTCTCGATTTCCAAAGCAATGCGTGGTCGTTCTCTCTTCTAACAATATGGCGTTGTTGTGTGTCGTTCACAAATTGGGGGAACAATTGCAGACGGTTTCCCGATTCAGAATCGATCCCTCAGTTTCGAGCCAGAAATATATTGCTTTCTAATATACACACAGATTCAAAGAACACAATTGTTTACACACTTTTCTGTGTGTGTGTTTGACGATTCTTAATAATATTTTTGCACCAATCCTTATTCAATTGCTTTTCTATTCAGTCGTAAATTTAAATGCTTTTCTTTTTCTTTTTATTTGCGACGTTTTCTGCGAGCAATTCTAGGAAAGTGTTAACAGTTTTAATATTTGAGCCCCCTAACTATATCATTTCAGACATATCTATGTAATATTTCTTCTTTTCATTTACAATACATTAACATATTTATTACAACACTTTCATACGGATGGCATTTCATTTTGTAAAGAGCGGTCACGTTTTTATTTTTAATATGTGTCTATCAACACTCATATAATAATGTGTGTGCGTATTATAACATTAATTTTTATTGTGGTCAATTATGATGGGCACACATCAATAGATGCTGCTTAGATGTCTTGGATTAAAAAAGAAATCGTGTGGGTGGTCGTGGAGACACTGAACTAGTGTTGCCTTCATTATCGATGGATTTTATTTACATGTTTCGTCGCTTCTACAGAATCAAGTCCTTTTATCTTTAGGTCGATAACTGACAGAGTTGAGGATGATTAGGAAGGCAGATCAAATTAGCACGGACTTTTTTTTTTAATTGTGGCTAATAATATTTGATTATCAATAGAAGTTAGTGTATTCGTTAAAAGCTTCATTATATTTGATATACAATCATTATTTACCGTAACCAATATCTAATAATGTGACTCATCTATTTAGTGAATTTGGTTTTATTGGCATGACAGGACTTAAAAAATATAACAGGAAATCAGTTTACTTTGTAGAGCATATTTATTTGGTGTATACATATAAATCGATGTATTTTATAAAGATTAATAATATTTAGTCGGATCTAATATCCTTTTCCTGTCCGTTTTGATTGTTTTCTACGCACGGAACTGACATCACATTTATTATTTACTGCTGTACTTCTTTCTCGTCATTTTGTTTTAGTTTCTAAATGACTATTTCGCTTTTTTCGATTCACGTACGCCTATTATGGCCCACATCTTTCGACCTTTTAACTCTCTGGTGTTTAGTTGATCATGTATATAGAGAAAATACTTTTATTGCTATGAGATTTATGAGAGCTGAGGTAAAAAAAAAAAATTTTTTTAAAAATTCAGTTTATAGGAAACGTTTAGTCTGGTTAAAACTAAATTGCTGTCAGTTCTAAGAATATGTGCTGCCAAAACTAGTTCAGACAATTTTTCTCTCTTGTTGGCATCAAACGTAGCCAAGTAACCGATGGGAATTTTGTAATCAGTCAGTGGCTTTTGTTTTTGCTTCTGAGCCACTTAAAATATTCCAGCTCTTCTTGCCTCGTGGTCAACGCAAATCGAAATACCAG
The DNA here is from genome assembly GCF_001194135.2 of Octopus bimaculoides. Classification (NCBI taxonomy): domain Eukaryota; kingdom Metazoa; phylum Mollusca; class Cephalopoda; order Octopoda; family Octopodidae; genus Octopus; species Octopus bimaculoides. The sequence goes on along the minus strand of NC_068990.1, from coordinate 94,343,342 downwards.
GATGATTTCCTCAAACAACCAAGCTAAGCTAGTCTTTGCTTTAAGAGAAACCTTAGCTGTCTTGTTAGACGAGACTCTCTTTGATGCTGCCGAGACAGGGGCTTGGCAACGCCTGTTTATGTCCTCGTAGCATTACGAAACAAATCTAATGATCAGTCATCTGTAACAAACACACTACATTCGCCATTTTCCAACTTGCAGCCTCACGATTCAGCCATTGATCCTATTAGCGTAACTCTCTTGAGATTATGAAGAGCAAAAACCTTAAATCAACCGTCAATAGCAAGCTTCATGAATTTTATTCAGGAAAGGTGCAGTTTCTTTCATTTGACTTCACAGCTGTAAACGTGCTTTCTCTCAGACGACATCAAACGCATCTCATTGAATGAAAATGAAGGCTACCTGACAATTCTTTCATTCTCGTACAATTTTGTTTCAACACTGGCAGTTGCACTTTACACTTCTATACTTCATTTCTAAAATGCAGTGAAGCAGAAACTCATTCGTTCAGTCACTAAATTTATCAATGCCCTCCTCAAAGAATTCTCCCAGATTTCTTTTCTGTGCCCAGCTTCATTCCTGAAGTAAGTCTTACAGTATATCTACCCCCATTATCGTTGGCATTGTCTTCTGTCATTTTGCTGCAGAAATGGCTCTCTGTCCTTATGTTACGGGTCTTTTCAAAGCTTTTCTTCTCACTCAATGGAAATGGATATTCCACTAAATTTTGAGGCTTCTGTTCACAGTGTATCAATGTTTTCACCAGTTTGTTACCAAAGGTCATTATGAAGTTGGAGGTAAAAAATGCATTTAGTTCTACAAGGCATAATTCTATTTTTCAACTGACTTCCATCGTTATACCAACTGGTATAATGAAACATGCCCTTGAAGTTAAATGGAGCTAAAAGTAATATCCTTGTTTCCAGTCACACATTCAGTAACTAGCTGATGTACCCAGTAATTCCGGGGAAAGCAGGGCTTATCCCTTGGTTCCGTTCTCATAATTGTTTCGCTAGTCCAATAACAGCAACACAAAGTATGTGGCCCTTAAAACGGTTTTTGTGCATTTACAGAGAATACCGAACTGTCTAACACAGGATCTTGTTTTTAGGAATATCCAAATTGTGAAGTCATTTATGTAATAACATGATAGTAAGAATTCAAATAAAGTAGCCCCGAAAAGGGCTTTAATACGCTCTCAGAATATATAGAACTTAGGAGGAAATACTGATAAGGTATTTTTGTTGTGCTTTTTATCTTCTCTCCATGCCTTGGTCCTTCTACTTGAGTGCCTTTTGACTCCCATGACAGATGAGTCATCGGACCAATACATGGAGAACATGCAATCAGTGGACTTTGGCACATAGGCCTACTTCAAAGTGGAATCAACTGAGATTGCAGAATGATGTTGCTTGCAGAGAAATGGCCAATTTACTTGTTCTTGATGCTGCTCAATAAGATAAGAATTGAACATTCACTGCCAAATCTCCAGGACTGGGGACATTGGTCAATGCTTTTCATTGATCATCCATTTGGAATCTCATCAATCCTGAAGAATTGTGCATACCTTTTGCAATTTGCTTTCTTCTTCTCACAGGGCTTCTATTGACCCAGAGATCTAATAAAATGACACTTGCCTATACTTCTTAATCACGTACCCGTACTCACACCCATTACATAAATGCTTATGTTTGTATATCTGTTATACATGTTAGTTGTAATAGTTCTGAATAGAAAAAAAACTTAAGGCTGAATGAAATGTGCTGTGAATCAGTGGGCTTTTGACATTTAAACAAAATAGAAAATTCAAATGTCATGTGAGATGCTTCTATGAGAGAGGATCAAAATAGAAAACGACATTGTCTTTAGTTTAAAATTTAATAAAATGGCATTTCTTGGAAATAACACTATATGGGTTTTTTTTCTCTTGTAGATTTGTTTAATAACTCTTTTTGTGTGATTGCCTTATATAGAGTGGAATGTATTGCTGTATAAATTTTAAAAGGTCTGGTTTGTTGCTTTGTCCTCTAAATCATAGGCTATAAGCTTTGCTCTAAAGGACCAAATACAAAGTCGTTTAATTGATTTCATAACTACATGGTTTTTGTGTGTGTGTGTGAGATGGTACATGATTAAATACATGATATATATTTTGTTTCGGTTTACTAAATATAGTTTTGCTTTTTAACTATTTAATTCACGATCTCACTGATATTTTATTGACCTTAAACAAATGAAAGGCTAAGTCAACCTTGGTAACATCAATCGAGATTAAAAGTCACACATTCTACAGCTGTTGGTTTACATTTAAGTACTAAGTTACTGATGCAATATAAGGAGGTGGGGTTGGGTGGAGTGCTTACTTCTTTTGCTATCTCCAGGGTTGCCAGATTTTTCTTTTTGTAGACTTCATCTTCATGAACTATTTCTTACGGTCATTTGATATAACTGTAACAATTCCATTTATAGATTTGTAGATTAGATCAATTCCATTTTGATATATTTCCTCTCTTCCATCACACTCATTTCCCTCATTTCACTCTCTCTACCACCATTCTTACCTGCACGTTTCCATTCAACCTCCTTACCTTCAACCATCATCCATTTTTCTACTCTCTCTTCCTTCACCTTCTCTTTCATCGTGCTCTCTCCTGTTGCCTTTGCAGACATGTAACTTCTATTCAATCTCCTTACCAACAACCATCATATATCTATATCTATCTATCACCCTCTTTCTCTTTTATAACTCTACTACTCTGGTTCTCATCTCATTCAGTAGTATGGAAAAGAAAGAAATGAATGAATGGTGATAACTGAAAGAAGAGTGGGAGGGGGGTGTCCCTTGGTGTGAGGCAATTTCTCAGCTTCCAATGAATGAATGGAAATAAGAATAAAGACATCTCTTTAGTCTTGCTGAGTAGCAAGCCAATTTCTAGTGCTGGTGCCATAATAAAGTGAACCCACTTTATTCAGTTAAGTGGTTGGCAATAGGAAGAGCATCCAGCCATAGAAATTGTCCAAACGGGAAGACAGGAGTGAGAAGTTATGAAACTACCAAAGAAGACAGTAACCGGATAATAACAACTTGTCCAGTGTGTGCTAGCATAGAAAAGTGGATTTTAAATGATGACAAGTGACTGTCAGGGTCTGTATTTGTAAACCTTGTTGAAAAGTAAATGTAAAGGTTATATTTGTCAGTTTTGTTAAACCTTATTTATCACTATTCATTGCAGATATTGAAGAACAAGTTCGAACTATTCAACAGAAAAAGAATACATTGTTTCAAGATAATGGAGAACGTGTTGGTCTTGGTGCTGAAGGCCATTTTGACACGGATATCTATGGATCTTCTTCAAGTAAATTTGAAGGTTATGTTACATCCATTGCTCCAAATGAAGATCAAGATGTGAGTAGAAAGAGATTTGTTGTTCAGTTTTCAACTGGAAAAAACTTAATAAATGGTATCTTTTTCTAATCACTGAACAGGTTGTTAAATTAACCATTTATTGTTCAGTAGAAATTGATTTTATCAACACTCATACTCAGAACAAAAGCTGTCATTGTGTGGGTTGAGTGCTTGCATCCTTAGCATGACAGAAATGGTGAGGAAGAAATTGATTAGCAGCATCAATAAAACTGATTCTCTGATAGTTACAATTCAGTTGCTTCATAGGTTTTGAATTCAGCTTTACAGTGTTTGTCACTCTGCATTTCAGTTTTGTGATCTGTTTAGGTAAAGGCAATTAAGTAGCAAGCATAAATGTACACACAACAGCATTAAGTAAGCTGTCTCTAGTAGACACCACTGCTTCTAATCGTGTTCCTTTCAACCCAAGAATCTTTCTGGTACTTATTTCACTGATCCTAAATGAAGGAAAGGCTAATTACCAAGATTTCAATTTGGAATGCTGAGGTACCACTTATTTTGTTTATTGACTTGGCTATTTCTTTTATTCCATTCTTGATGTTGTAGATGATTGTAGCTGCAGCTTTCTTTATGCTTAAAGAAACAATATATGTTTTTTTTTCTTTATAGGACGAGGAAGAGGAGCCATCTTATTCTAAGAAATCATCATTCACTGCACCATTGAATTTATTGAATGACACATTAAATGACAAGGTAAGATGTCTGTGTTCTTATGTTTGGATTTTTTTTTTTTAGCTACCCTGCATCCATTGGGATGTCTGTGTCTGTGAGTGATCTTTTTCTGGAGCTAATTAACCTGTAGTTGGGACCCTGACAGGTGTTACTACTCTGGGTCAGAGTAGACCTGGGAACAATGGTAGCTAAAAGGTGGTTCTATACCCTTCAAAACTCTAGAACTCCGAAACAAGGTCCCCACTACCAAATGCAGTTTCAAATCACACCCAGGACTTGATGCAGTTAAATTGTATTCAGTAAAGTTACTTGTTGCAACAATTCACTTTATCAATCCTAGTTGCAGAGCAATCTCCCTCACATAAGTTAAGACTGTGATAATGTGCAGACATGCATATGAGCATAAGAAATATTGTTCATATTCACTAAAGTAGGTTGTTTCTTGCCAAATGCCCGAAACACCATGTTAGATCCTCTTTCTCATTGGATATAGCTTCAGGTGGGGGCTATGTGGTTAAAAAGTTTGCTTTCCAACCACGTGGTTTCAAGTTCAGTTTCACCATATTCTACCTTAAGCAAGTGTCTGCTCCTATAACCCTTGGCTGAACAAAGCCTTGAAAGAGGACTTGGTAGACAGAAACTGAAAAAGACCATTAGGTATGTATGTTTGTCTATGTCTTGCTGTATGAAAGTTGCAGTACATGGGTGCGAGGTGTTGTCAGTTTTCTTGTCAACAAATCATCTGCTCCCTTTTGTACCTTTGATGCATTGGGGAATAAGAAATCCTTTACTCGAAAACCAGGTAAGGATTAATTATAGGAAGGGCATCTTGCTGTAAAACAATACCTCATTTGTATATTCATCTATTTATGAGCAACCCCATGCCAGTTAGTTGGGTGGTCATTATTTTTGGATGTAGTGAGGACTTTGAAAGAGGCGAAGGTTGAAAACCTTTTTAACAAGACACTCTACATGTTAATTGTCAGTATGATCTGAATGACTACTATTTAGAGCAGTAAGCCATAGATTTTTGTAAACATAGCAAATAAGGAAACACTGCAATTAACAGAACTCTTTAAAAATTAATTCATGCATTTGAAGCCGCCTTAGATTAAAATACATTGGTCTGTATATAACATAATGTCTATACAAATGTGGAATGGTATCGGATGTAATATTTTGTTGCATAGAAAACTTCTCAAAGAGACTTATGTGTTAAATAAGCCCATGGATTTGCTCAGAATGCTGGTTGATTGTCAGGCATGATGTTTCAACCTGGTTTGGGCTCCTCGGTGATAAATATTCCTGATGTACTGAGCTAAGCCATCAAGCATTTGGTCTGATATAGAAACTGGTAAACAAAACATTTGGCTGATTTGTGTGAAAGCTAGCCAGGATTGAACTCATGTTAATTACCTTGCTTAGAAACTGGTGACAGGTGGGGCATCTAGTTGTAGAAAAATCTACCTCAACAAATTCTCTCCATTTTCTGTGCTGGCATGGGTCAGACGGTTTGACTGGAACTGGTAAGCTGAAGAACTGCACCAGACTCCAGTCTGGCTTAGCTTGGTTTCTACGGCTGGATGCCCTTCCTAATGCCAACCACTCCAACAGTGTAGTGGGTATCTTTCTAGTGTTATTTGCACTGGCTTGAACTACGATTTCACTTGGTTTGGCGAAAAGTGCATCTTAAAACAATGAGGATGAAAAAACAGTGTATAATAAAGGCTGGCTTTTTTTTTTTTTTTTTTTTCTTCCTTTTTGTAAATTTTTTCTTGTTGCTATTTCAGAATTATGACCCTCTTGCTGATAACCGACCAGCCCGAATTGCTGACAGGGAAGATGACTATCGAGCTATTCGTAGGCAGATGATTATTTCTCCTGAAAGATATGATCCTTTTGCTGAAGGTTTGTCATTTCTTTTGAAAAATTATAAATTAAAAAAAATTTTTTTACAGTTTTTTTCATTTGTTGCCCAAATTTTTTTTATTACTATATTCTTTATCTGGTTTTGAAGGGGTTTTACAAACTTATACATTAGTTACTTTTAAGCACAAACTTTTCTCTTATTTTTGTGTTTAAAAGCATTTAAACATCTTATTAATTAATTAAGAAATTTGCCTAAAGTCTCGTTCAGTCACTCAATTTGTATGTCGGTCTTTTAGATAAGACAATAAAGCAGGTTTTTTTTCCAGAAATGTAATTATAAAGGCGGGGCCCTTTTCTTGAAGATTACTTTTCCTTTGCTGATTGCAAATTTCTAGGAAAACATCAATCCTGATTTGTATTTTATTAAATATTTATCAAGAGATTTAAGAGACATTCTGTGTATGTGTAAGATTAATACATACATATGCGAGTTTATAAATATATATCTGTATATTTTCCATTTTAGGTTCCAAGGATCATGAAGTAGTCCAATATTGAATCAGTTGAACCATAAATAGAAAATTGTTGTTGGCTTGAAATTCCAGTTAAAATTGTTCTAGCAATTTTAAGAATTTTCTGTATCATAAGATGATACATCTATTTTAGTTTCACCAAAAAAACAAAAGAAAAAAAACTCCAAGCAAGCAAAAAAAGTCAAATAAGAGGCTGTTTATTTTGTTAGCAAATTTATATGCATACACACACACACGCACACACACACACACATGAAATCCTCATTTAATTTAGCCCCACGTGGTTATCAACATGTTAAGTTTTAGCTGGTTGAACAGTTTATGAGTCCAACTGAAATCAAAATAATTCAAAAAATATTTACAAAAGTTTTCCTTTGTTTTATTTATATATTTGTCTTCTTTTTTTCTTGGAAGATGTTTCATTGGTCTTTTTTTAATATTTTCCTTGTACATTATTGCCTCATGTATCAATATAATTTTGAGCTTTCCTTTATGATTAGTTTGGTTACGAATGTCGGAATTCTGTATTTCCCTTTTTAGAAAATCTAAGACTTATTACAGAAATTTGATATTTTTGCATCGATATGTGAAGAATAGCAAATGTCGTCCATTCCTTTCATCTTCTATAAGTAATTATTTTCTTTGTGTTAATTTGGTTGAGCTTTCATAAAAACATAAAAGTAGCAAAATATGTTTGCTTTATCAATCAGCAGTCATATAGGTCAGCTTCTCTCTAGAAAATATGATATTGTATCAAAGTTTGTTAATTTCCTTTTCATTTTAATAATGTTGACAAACTATGCTGCGACTATTTCTAAGTTTTCAAAAATATGATATATGGACAAAAGCCCTGTCATCTGTGTGTGGATATATATATATATCTAAATCATCGTGATTTAACGTCTGTTGTCCATGCTGGCATGGGTTGGACGGTTTGACTGAGGACTGGCGAGCCAGAAGGCTGCACCAGACTCCAGTCTGATCTGGCAGTGTTTCTACAGCTGGATGCCCTTCCTAACGCCAACCCCTCCGAAAGTGTAGTGGGT
>NC_068990.1:94331133-94332424 GCF_001194135.2 Octopus bimaculoides | reverse complement strand
TACGTTCTTCAACAGAAAGGAATAAGAGAATGAAAAAAATCTTTCAATGGTCCAGCATAGCGAATGAGAGTGAATGTGTGCTCTTCCTTGCTGTTACACCTCACGAATGAATCTTTTTTTGACCAAATAGTGGCTGGTGACAAGTGCCAAGCACCAAAAACATTGGGTAGGGAAGGAGAAACACTGGCACCCCTGACTAAAGAATGCCTTCATCCACATAAGGTGTTTTTATCTGTTTGGTTGGATATGAAAGCTTTAGTCTACTTTGAACTTTTAAATCCAAACCAAACGATAACAAAGGAGATCTACTGTGAGCAGCTTAAGTCAGCACTGGAAGAAAAATGGCCATCTTCCATCAGGATAATGCTTAGCCACATTCTGTGAGGATGACATTCCAAAAGCTGGAGCAGTTTGAATGGAAAACGATGCCCCACCCACCATATTTGCTGGACATTGCCCCATTTGATTATCCTTTGTTCTGTAGTCTTCAGAATCATTTGGACAGAAAAAGATATGAAATCAGAATGGTACTGGAGGGATATCTTTCATCACGGGCAAGTGAAGTTTGGAAGAGAAGGCTTGCAAGTCTACCAGATAAATGGAAGAGCATTGTAGAAAATGAAGGAGAGTGTATTTTAGATTAAGAAAGAACTTTATCTTAATTTGGAAAAATAAAAGAAGTACAAAAAAAAACCCGCATTATTTATGGGATGACCCAATATATATATATATGTATACTTACATATATATATATACATACATACATACATATATATGTGTATTATATATGTATATTTATATATATATATATATATAAATACTTGTTTTTATGTCAAGTTTTATATATCTTCATTTTCCCACTCTGTTTATGCACACATGCAAACACACACACCGATGACTTGCTACTGACCTCTCACAGCAACATAAACATAAACACTAACACATGCGCACTGATCCTACCACACACATACTCACACAAACACACACACACACTGACCATCTTCACACACTTGTGTCCCAAAAATCCACTTTCTCTAACTCCTTTCACTTCCGGTCACTTGAGATATGTAACCACATGTGGGCTGTTATCGATTTTCTTTCTTCTTTGAACTTTTCCTTTCCTCCTTTCTGACAAAGAGCCATGCTTGAAATGTTAAAAACTCTCTCTTTTCACTGAGCATCAAACTAATATAATTCTTGTGTATGCCCTCACATTTGTTTTTTTTTTTTCCCCTCACTTTGGTTTTTGTTTGTTTCTTGAATTGTTTGTTCGTTGAACTGATTATATATA
>NC_068990.1:94299030-94330953 GCF_001194135.2 Octopus bimaculoides | reverse complement strand
TATATATATATATATATATATATATATATGTTTTTAGAGTGCATATTTAAATTTTTACAAGGAAAAGGTTGGCAGTGACCATCATGAGAGTGCCTGGTTATATCTTCAAATAAGCCAGTGCTTTGAAGTCTCTCTCTCAACTTTTTGCCTCATATAAATTGATATGTTTTATCTCTGTGGCTTGTTAATTAGTTCTTTGAATCTTCTTCATCTCTTATAATATCAAAGTTAGTTATAGTTGTAGGAAAGGCCGTTAATGATTGAAGATGTAAGCAACACTTGTAGATATTTTATTAGGTTTGCTGTAATTCTTCTCTTTCCTCTTTATGTATTAATATTAAATAAGTTGTGGCATTGTAAGACGAGACTTTGTACCTTTTTATTTTATATTATGATTAATATTGTAAAGCCACGTGGCTTGGTGGTTAGGGTATTTCACTCACGGTTGCGAGGTTGTAGTTTCAATTCCCAGACCAGCCGTACATTGTGTTCTTGAGTGAAACGCTTCACTCCACTCATCCACAACACACTCGTATTTTGTTTCAGGGGAATATGTCACCTACCTGATTAGTGAGTGTGGGTGGCAGCCTTTGAAAGCTAGAAGATTGCAAGTGTTTTGTGACCAGTGGTCTACTTAATACCATGATTACTATGATGATTAATATTAGAGTAGATGCGTTGGTTGAAATGGTAAAATACTGGACCATTTAGTGTATCTGGTTTAATAGTTTATATTTCTCTGTTCAAATCCATTTTGCTTAGCTTTTATTTTATTTTTGTTTTTACATTGGTTTATCCTATTTGTTAATAAAATACTAGGGTTATACCTGTTGACTTCCCTATCTCTAGATAATTTTATTTGTAAGCAAAAAGCGAATTGTCTTTACTTACAAGAATTCATACATTTGTGTTCTTTGTTTTAGTATTATCACGTTCAATTGTACACTTGTGCATACAACTTGTTTTCAAATGTTTATCAGATTTCTTGTCAGTGTTGAGCAGGTTTTTGAAGTTGTAGAGAAGTGTGATCCATCTCTGTTTAGTCTTATTATTACATCCTTTGGTGTTTCCATGAGTAATGTTTCAATTTTGGGATTGATGTCAATCATGAAAATTCATTCTTGTCACTATCCACTGTAGTAAAAGAATATTTTACTTTACTTGTTAAATTTGTCCTCCTCCACCTCCTCAAAGATTGGGTTTGTTATCTTGGTCCAAGTCAGTTCTTATTTAGAATTACTAACATCCAAGACATGTCTAATTCATATGTTCCAATTTTGGCATGGCTTCTCTTGGGTACCAACCACTTTACAGAATGTCTTGGTACATTTTATCATATCATCAGTGCAAAAGAGGTTAACATGGCCTCAAAAAGATCAAGGCTTGCTCTCAACCAAGTGTTGTGTCCATTCATTTTCCAACCACTGTTCATAGTTTACTGGTTACAATTATCAAGTCTGCTGCAAAATCAGGGTTGCCAGATTAATTACATAAAATGTAGCACAAATTTTTCCAGAAAGTTGCAGATTATGTTAGAAAGTATTCCAAAATGAACATTTTTTTAGTAAATTAGAATGTGTTTGAATGGTATACACACAAACATACGCACTCACACATACACGCATATACAAAGATTGTCTGCAGGTCAGTTCTAATTTACTTGATAATTTAATATTCAATTGGATTTTTACCTTTCATATTAAAATATAATTCTACTAGAGTTAGTAACCCAAATAAAAAATAATAGAAGCATGTGGTCCAGAAAAGTAGCATTATGTTACTTAGCCGAATCTGGTAACCCTGTACAAGAGTAGAGAGCTTTTATTTTAAGATATCTCTGAATGTGATTGAGAGAGTGAATAGAAGAGTGAGTGATGATACAGGGAGAACTAGAGCAAGAGGGTGTATGATGGTGTGGGGGGAGTATTGGGAAAGCAGAAGAGGGGGAATAATAAATTTAGACAGTGGATGAGGAAGGAGTTTTAGGAGTGATAGAGGAGCAAGTATTGTAAAAGAGATATAAGACTGGTGATGCTGAGAAAAAGAGTGACAGATAACAATATTGAATGACATGGTGGTGGGGCGAAGGTATGAAGAAAGGGGATAATAGGGGATATTAAATATAGATAGGTCTGATGACTTGTTTGGAAATTTGGTCCCTAACTGTTAGATGGACGTTTTAAGGTATCTTATTGATAATTGTTTGGTTCTGTATGGCTCTTTGAAATTTTATAGATTTCTGAGAATATTTATGAAAAGGTTCAAAATCATTTTTAAAGGATCAAAAGCTTTTCTTCCAGAATATCTCAAAAATATTTGTTTTATTGGTTGATGTTCTGTTCTTAAAAACATTGGTGAAGGAGAAGAAGAAGAAAAAAAAAGCCTAATCTTTTATAGCTAAAATGGAAAAAAGAAAAAATTCCATCTCAATTTACTTTAGTAGAACACTATCAGACCTGCATCATCATCATCGTTAAAGCTCCTTGAAGTGAAGTTAAGAATATGTTTCAAGAGACAACTGCAAATGTGTATCACCTGTTTTACATGCTGTTAAAAAGACTGCATGAAGTAGACAGTACTGCTACTCGTTCAGTGTTGTGGCACTAGTGCCACTAAACTGATGTACAACTTAAAAAATCTGGGTACTAATTAAATGTATCTTTCCTTTCTAGCTACTGGAATGCCTTGCTGCCGTTGGTGCCTGATCGACATCTATCATGTGAGGTGCTTTCACCTCGGTGCCCTTCCTTCTGCATTGTTGTTGTTGTTGTCAAACCTTTAAGATTAAGATTGGCTTTCTCAAATTTCATTTAATTTAATTTTTTTAATGAAAAAACTAGGTGATTTTTTTAAAAAAAATAAATTAACCTGATCCATGATAAAATAAGAAACACAACAATTCACCAATATATGTAGGATACATAATTGTAGTGTAATTCACATCTTATTTAGTGTCTACTACATGTTGCTATAGAAAGGCTGAGTGCTTACCAACTACTTGAATTACCAGTGTAATTAAGTCCCAAACACTTCTGCTGATGCCTCACTGTTGCTGTTACCATTGATCTCTATCAATTAGATTTATCAGTTTTCAATTTTTTAATTGAACCTTTTTTTTTTTTTTTGGCTTAAATGAAAGTTTAGTGATTTACTTTCTATAATTTTGTCAGCCCTTTCTTTGAACATATCATCTTAAATGAACTACTTTCATTGAAAGAAGGTAAAAAAAGAGAAATTTTTGTTTTTAATCCCATAAAATATAGTTCTTCCTTTTGTAGCAGTACATCAATTTTCATTATACATATACATTATGTATATATACATATATATATATATATAATCATAGAAGTTTGTCCATAAAATAAGCCTTTTCCTTGGTATTAACCTACAAATGTTCAAGACATTATATATCAATATGGGTATACAGGTTGTAGATAGTATTCATTTGCATGTTGACTGTCTCAGGAAGAAAAAAAAAAGGATTTATAATATTTGAGAAATATCAGTCAAATTTGGTTCAGTTTGTCTTCATGACATGTTCTGTCAGTCTCACTTGACAAAACCACCTTTGGCCTCGTTGACAGTTTCCAGGCAGCCTTGGAACCAGCCACAGATCTTTATCACTCTCTCCTGTTTTAGATCCCTGAAGGCCCTCAGCTTGTTCTTCTTGTTGCAGCTGGATGTGTTGGCGTCTCATTCCACCATGACCCACACAAAGAAGTCAAGAGGGTTGCAGTAAGGCCAAATATGAGATGCTGTGTAATCAAAGAAGTTCTTCGACAGCCAGGCCTGGACCTTCCAGCTGCGGTAGTAAGGTTGCAGAGTCTTGCTGTCACACACATGACCTCCCTGCAGCCACCCCACTTGACCTAGGGCTTTACCACTTTGCTCAGAACATGAATGTAGTCATTGGTGTTTGGCCTGAGTTTCTTGGCAAGAAGTCGGGTAGCATGTTGTCACCATTGCTGATGACATTGAAGACCATAATTGTTGCTGGAAATTCCATCTGCAGGACTCTGGGTGGGACAGCGAGCAACAAGTCAGTTATTCTGCAAAAAAGAAATTAAGCAAAAATAGTTGTTTTTAAGAAAAACAGGCTGACAACAAAAGTAAAAAGAATAGGTGCAAATTTAGCAGCTGAAAGCTGCAAGTGAATATCATCTGCACCCTGTATATAGGATGTGTGTATGTGTATGCATATATATATACACACACACACATACTATATACATATATATATATTCATTTGTTTTTGTGTTCATTTTTCCTGCTGGGTTAGACAGATGTATTAAGAAAGCATTGTTATGCAACTGGATACCCTTCTCGTTGCTTCCCCTTACCTCTTTCTTTTTTTTGGTGGTGGGGGATATCTTATACTATTTACAAAAGCACAAAACCAGTGGATGACCTGTTGACAGAGGAAATGGCAGCAAAGTCGCTCCCTCTGGCTCAAGAGAATTTTCAGAAAAGTATATAAACATACACACACAGTTATACATATGCATGCATGCAAACTGTATTTGTGTGCATGCATATATACACATACTTGATGAGCTTCTTCCAGTTTCTGTCTGCCAAATCCCGAGGTTATGGTAGAAGACACTTGTCTAAGGTGTTACCCATTAGGATTGAACTTCAGACCAGGTGGTTGGCATACAAACTTTTTAACCACATAATCATGCCTGCAGCCTGTGTATGAAATTAGCAGCTAAATGATTTCCTATATGAAATTTTGTTTCTCTCACCTGGGGCAAAGCATTAATAACAAAGTAAAACTTCATAAAATTTGAAATTGGCATCAGTTTGATAGAATCAGTGTTCTTTGGTTTTCTTTAGATTAGAAATTTATCCTGCAAACCAAGTTGTAGAAAGAGAGAGATGATTGTTCAAACTTCCTATTCTGATAGCAATTAGCAGTTCCTAAAATTATATTTTAAATATGATTTCCCCAAACTAGTTTTGCAACAGAAATGCAATCTCGTTTCTCTGTAGCATCATGTAGTAGGAAAAGCAGAATTCTATAAGATATTCTCATTTTATTTAAGAGAGATGTACACGTATGCTAGATGTATATAGTTTAAAACTTACTGAACATTTCTATGTTTTGGGGTGAGAGGAAGTAAATAAGAAACGAAAATGATATATTTGATAATTTTTTGCCAAGGCTGTTCCATGCTGTGAATTGGTGGAAAAGAAGAATTATCGGGAACCTTTTCTTCTTTTTTTTTTGTTACCCTCTCCTTGTTCTGTTTCTAGAACTACACTAATCTGAGACTAATTTTAGGGTTGGTGTTTATGAAAGCAGACACGAACAGAAGATGGCACTAACTCATGAAGCTGCACTGTACGTATGATAGTAAAAGGAAGACAGTATTTTTTTTTTTTCATGCTGGGAAATAAGCAAGCATTTCTTTTTACTTTCCCATTTTAAACTACTTTTGTAGCATTTAATGAAATTTGATCTCCCACCTGTGGAAATGCTTGCTTTAATTCCACTTCTTCCAAAACCATCACATCATTGCTAATCAGTCTTTCCTTTCCGATGATTTGTTTACTTATTGAAAAAGTTTACTCTTTCTTACACAATGTGAATAAGTTTCCATTTTGCTATTATGGCTTTCTATTTGGTGACCAAAAACGTTACTTAGCTGCTGGGGTTTTTTTTAGTTTCGTTTTGCAAGTCCACAGTACTAAACATATTCAGCCTTTATAGAATTAGTTGACAAACATTATAAATACTGATCACTTTGAAGACTTCAAGCTCTGTCTGTTTATCACATTAAACAGTATTTAAGGTATTAAGAACTAACTCAAAGGTCAGGTGTTCAAATCCTATATTATCCTTTAGCCTGGTCATATTTATTTTATTTCTATTTTCACCCTATTTGGAATCTATTAACTTCTGTTTGATGGCAGTGTTATTGGTATTTTGGAGGGCAATTGGTCTCTATCTGTCTGTCTGTCTCTGTGTGTGTATGTGGGGGGGGGGGGATACTGCCTCAATAAGCTCTCCTAACTTGTGTCAGCATGGGGTAAAAAAAAAACTGACATAAAAAATAATGAAACCATGAAAAAGTGTGTGTACATCACACACACACACATATCATTGTTTCTACACATTTTTTCCCCTCATGCTACCATGAGGTATTGGTCAGTGTAAGGCTAAAGGAAAAGATACTTGTTCAAGTTGCCATGTTTTTATAAAATGTTCAATGGTCTCCTGCCCCCAGTATAGTTCTCAGCCTGCTAGAAATAGTACCCAAATTTCGAATCGCACCCTACCATCTTAGAAAAGGATACATTGAATAATGGGGTTCTGTATCTCCTACCCATAGGAAAAAGACTGGATGGTCATTGTTGGAATGCCTTTCATCATAAGTCTACTCAATCAGAAATGACTTTTGGCTAAACAGTAACTGTTATTATCTCAATCTAAATAATCTATCTTCTTTACATTTCAAATTAGTATAATTAATACTACAGAGTGAGGTGTCAATCTATGGCTATTAATTTTCTGAAACTGATAAAGTTTGAAAATTAACTTCAGTTTAACAAGATCGACTCTTTCCAATACGAGAGGTGAATCTATTTAATGGTATTGAATTTCTGTTGTCATATTTCACTTATGTGGCAGTCAGTTTTAAACATTTAAAAAATTTATTTTATATATTAAGTTGTTACTTAAAAATTGCTCCATAAGCAATGATTTGTATTTTTTCTGTCAGTCTTTGCTTGTTTTGTTTGAATACCAAGGCTAGAGTTCCTTCAAGCTATTTATTCTCTCACTGTTGCCAAGATGACACTTAACTCTCAGGCAATCAACCAAACACACTATTTGCTGGGAAGTCAACTGAATGATTCCATTCCAATGGGACCGACAGTGACTGGTTATCTAATTATTTCTCACAAATGCATACTTCTCTTCCTCCAAGACTGACTACTTCACCTGTCTAACCAGAAGAACTTTCTTATCTTTTAAATATGTTTCTTTATAATACTTGATGGAACCAAAATCCCTGCTCAAGTTTGTTTACTTAGGCCAGAGTTTTACAGGGGCAACATTGGAAATTCTTTCGTAGGATCTATTTTGTTCCAACTTGATATCTATACCATGTAAGTTATTTGCAGATCCTTATTTCTTTTGTCTAAGGTAGTTTTTTTTTTAATTTTTTTTTTTTTAGCTCATTTGGTCATTTTACAATTTCCTGTATTTCAGGATAGCATCTCAGTATTTGTGATAAAGAATTCAGTAAAATTATTTTCAAAGCTTCAGTGAAGGAATTTTTTAGTTGTTCTAAGCTTTCTGTCTTTTGTCTTTTTTCCTCATCGCTATGTTTCTCTAAACTTTTCCAATATAAATACTGTATATTGTTGGAAGGGCAAGACTTGATTTAATGCTTGGAATGGTTTCTGGAGGTGTTCTTCAGATGATAACTGCAATGCAGGTGTTTTCATATTTCCTTACACATGAATTTATTTGTCACGGCATCTTGTCGTGACCTTGTTTGCTTTCTTTTCCAGGCGGCAAAACTCCCGATCCAAAACTGAACAAACGAACTTTCTCTGATGTGATGGTTGAACAACGACTTACACACCAACAGGTAGGTTGTGGCTTTCAAATCTCACACTTATTTTGTCTCCTTTATTCACTTCTTTGATAATAAATATTCAATAAAGAGCAGAATCTTAAACCTGCACATGATATATTGATGCATGTCATTAAGAGAACAATGTTCTTTGGTTTTTCTTTCTCTCATCAGCTTTTACAAAATATTTAGTTTTGTGGTTAAGAAGTTCACTTAGGAACTATGTGGTCTGAAGTTTGCTTTCACTGCAAGGACACTGTTGGTTGATGTTCATTGCCATGGGTTGACTTGTAGCTTGTGAGTGAAATTTGGTAGATGGTAACTGGAAGCAGTCCATCTATGTGTGTGTGTATTCCCTTATCTCAACATATGTACACTATTTGAGAACAGTAACTCTTTGTTTACAATCATTATTATTTGTTAACAATCCTCCAGGAAAGTATGTCTAGGTTGTTTGGTGCTGGATGAGTCAAGGAAAATATTACCTTGCTTGAAAGCAGGTGAGGGTTAGTGAAAGGATGAGCATCTGGCTGTTGAAAAATTCTGCCTCACCAAAGTCACTTCTGATCTATGCAAGCATGGAAAAGTTGACATTAAAACAATGACACCCCCAACAATTACTTAACTTTGGAGCAGTATCAATGACCTTCAAATTGCTAGATGCAGGGTCTTAGATGGAGTCTTTAATGATTATTAGTTAATTTGTTACATGAAATCCACGACCACATTCATTGACCACGTTTGGATGGTACTTTTTACGTGCCACCATCATGGGGAGCCAGTCAGGTAGCATTGGCATTGACCCGCGCTTGAATGGTGCTTATTTTGTGCCACCAGCACTGGTGCCAGTCAGGCAGCACTGGCATCGGCCTCAACCACAATTCCCATTTTGATTTTACTCAATAGGTCTTCTCAAGCGCAGCATATCACCAGATGATTCAAGGGTACTTTTAAATGGGCTGGTTATACGACACTAGTATAAGCTACAGCTGTGATCTCACTTTACTTGCCAGGTCTTCTCAACCACAGCATATCTCCAAAGATCTCAGTCTCTTGTCATAGTGTCTGTGAGGCCAAACGTTTGAAGGTCATGCTTCACCACCTCATCCCATGTCTTCCTGGGTCTTTCTCTTCCATGGGTTCCTTCCACTGTTAGGGAGTGACACTTCTTTACACAACTCTCCTCATCCATATGCAGCACATGACCATACTAGTGCAATTGTCTCTCTTGCACACCACATCTGATGCTTCTTTTGTCCAATATTTCTCTCAAGGTGCTTACACTCTGTCGTGTATGCACACTGACATTACACATCCAGCAGAGCATACTAGCTTCATTTTTTTCAAGTCTTTAACGTTTTGAGCCTACACTCTTCCACAGAAAGGAACACAGAAAGAAACAAGCATATATATATATATATATATATCAGCTCCATTATAATAAGAAATGTTTATTTCTTTATTTCCAGGCTGCTTTACGGCAACAACTGGTAGAGAAGGCCAAATCAGGAGAGTTGCATGCAGTCAATGGTTCATCAGGAGATTCTTCAAGTACATCAGCATCCGTAGCTGCAGCAGCGGCAGCGGCAGCGGCTGCTGTGGCCCAGAAACAACCGGTGAAGAGACGGCGATGGGATCAAGCAACAGATGACAGCACACCAGCCAAGAAGACATCAAGTTCCAGTTGGGATGCTGCAGAAGCTACAGCAAATACCCCTTCCAGCACTCGCTGGGACGAGACCCCAGGTCGTAGTAAGGGTGGAGAAACACCCAGTGCCACACCTGGTGCGAGTACTCGAGCTTGGGAAGCAACTCCCGGTCATGCCACACCTGGTGCTGCTACACCTGGGAGGGACACTCCCGGACACCAGGCGACACCAAGTGCTCGCAGAAATAGATGGGATGAGACACCAAAAACAGAAAGGGGTAAGTCTCTATTTTTTCTCTGTTGTCTATCCTCCATCTCCTCTCTCTTTTCTCAGTGATTAGATGATAATGATCCCACTTCATAATTTAGTGTTTAATGAAAACAGGCCTTAAATATTTAAAACTAGTTACAAATTCACATTTATAAAAAAAACAAAAATGGTGATCAGATACATTATGTGGTGGTCATATTTCTTCTGCTTCATCGGAGAAGTCAAATTCAGTGACAATGTACTGTAACCTGGAAATAAAGTAGCCCTGTAAGGGCTAATTCCCAATTATCTGCTTATAACATAACCTTCATTGGATCTCATCTTAAGCATATCGGTATGAAAAATAATAGATGTACAGCCATTTGAAATGTATGCATTTAGCCACATACGGATACGATACACTGACATGCCTTGTTGCATCTAGTGCATATTTTGTTGACCTGTACAGGACTTATTAGAGTGAATGCTCTGAGTAAGGAACCATGGTAAAAGAAGATTTTATTGAAACGAGTGGGTAGAATTGTTGGACAAAATAGTGGCATTTCTTTAATTTTTTCTACAAAATTGCTGACTTTGTGCTTAACTTTGGAACAATATTAATAATTATTGTGGTTTTATATTTGCAGAAACTCCTGGCCATGGTAGTGGCTGGGCCGAAACACCAAGGACTGATCGAGGTGGGGATCTTATTCAAGATACACCAACACCTGGAGCTAGCAAACGTCGATCGAGATGGGATGAAACTCCAGCAGCTGCAACTCCTGGAGGAATGACTCCAGGTAGTATGACACCAAATATGACTCCAGGTGGTACCACACCAGGTGGCATGACACCTACAAATATGACACCAAGTGGAATGACTCCGAGTGGGATGACACCTGGAAATATGACCCCTGGAGGCATGACCCCTGGTGGTACCACACCTACAGGCCAGAAAGCCATGGCCATGGCTACACCTACACCTGGCCATCTCATGTCTATGACACCTGAACAGCTACAGGCTTATACTTGGCAGAGAGAGTTGGATGAGAGGAACAGACCTCTGTCAGATGAAGAACTTGATTCCATGTTTCCTACAGGCTATAAGGTTACTTCATTATATTTATTGCTCCTACTTTTGTTTCTAAATGATTTCCATTAATTATTTTCAGTTGCATAATGAGTTAGATTGTTTTTGAAATAAATACAATTGATTTATGTTAGATACATTTGATACTTGTATGGTTTTTTTTTAAATTTAATTTTTGTATGTTTTTTAGATCCTCCAACCACCTGCTGGTTATGTACCAATTCGAACTCCAGCTCGTAAACTAACTGCCACTCCCACACCAATGGCAGGAACCCCAATGGGATTCCGAATGCAAACACCAGATAGCAAGGTTTCAATTGTTGACATGCAACCTAAAGGTAATTTACCAATGATGAAACCAGATGACATGCAGTATTTTGACAAACTCTTGGTAAGAAGGCTTTTGTTTTTACTAATCTGCTGGATTTGTTATTATTTCTTATTAGGTTTAGCAATGCAAAGAATAAATAACTGAAAATACAGATCTGTTCTTCAATATCCTAAAGTTAAATCTTAATGTTTTGTATGACATGAATCTACACAATACTGTATCTGTTTGTGTTTTCTGCTCAATCATTACTGGACTGAACTTTTGACTTAGAAAATTTTCAACCAGATGTTAAATATTGAATTATATATTTGATAGTGAAACAAAATATTGAGTTTACTTTTCTTTTGTCAGTTAAATTATTCTGCACACTTGAAACGAATTTTGTTGAATTACTCTTACATTTTCCTTTAATGTTTCATTAGAAAAAATTGTTGCATGCCCCATGCTTTTGCTAATTGTTTTAGGTGCCTCTGTAGTCATCCCTCTATTTAATCCTTTCTCTGTCAGGTTGATGTGGATGAAGAGACCCTCACTCCTAAAGAACAGAAAGAAAGAAAAATAATGAAATTGTTATTGAAAATTAAGAATGGTACACCTCCTATGAGAAAGGTAAAACAACATGTTTTCTGTGATTTCTTATTTAGGCTAGGAATCTTTGGACAAATATTTGTTATTGCTATGGTAGTCTGCTTTTGAAAAATTTAAATTGCCATTTGAGGAAACTTTGTTTTTGTCCCATCATCGACATAAGATTATTTTATTCAAGTCTTAAAATATTTATATTTAGAATTTAATGTAGAAAAAATATTTTCAGAAATCATTGATGGTATTTTGCACTGAGGAAGAAAAATTATATTTCGGAGAATTTCTTTTATGGATCAGTTTTACTTTCTTTTATAAATAGTTGTGAGTGCAGTATGCTTTGCAGTCTTGCAAACATCAATCGGAACTGTAACTTTAAGGCAAAGCTACATTACTCTGATAACTGGCTATCAAACCCATATTACTATACATTTGTCATATTAACCCTTTTGATAATAACCTTCCAAAGACACCCCTGATTCTATGATACAAACTTTATGTGTAAAGTGGATCTTCTATCAAAATTTCATGTTATGTCTCCACCAATTTAATAATGATGAGTTGTTTCATGAAATTTTCTAGTATTTTCAAAGGTAGCATATTTCTACAGAATTATGGTAACAAAAGGATTGAAGTAATTAATATTGTTCAGCTGTTAACATATTTGCTATAATAAATCATGAGCAGATGTGCTATGCCATCATGCCAAGAGTGGCTGTAAGATTGTTCCAAAAATTTCCCTGACAAAATTTTGGTAATTTGTGTCAAAATAAATTATGAATCTATCATTAGGTCACATGTAAAAGTGATATAATTTTTAAAAGTAATTAATAAAATAAATTATCTGTCTGTATTTTTTTAAATGTGTTTATCTATGAATTTTGTCTCTTTTTTTTTTAGGCTGCTCTTAGACAAATCACTGATAAAGCTCGAGATTTTGGTGCTGGTCCATTGTTCAACCAAATCCTACCTTTGCTAATGTCACCCACACTTGAAGATCAAGAAAGACATTTACTAGTGAAAGTTATTGATCGTATCCTCTACAAACTGGATGATTTGGTGCGACCTTATGTGCACAAAATTCTTGTTGTTATTGAACCGTTATTGATTGATGAAGACTACTATGCCAGAGTTGAAGGTAGAGAAATTATATCTAATTTGGCAAAAGTGAGTATTATTAAATCCTACTTTGTTTTGAAGCTGTTGTATAATTTAAAATATTTCTATGCAGTTTTATTTAAGGTTATCTATGACTCATTCGCTTAATTCTTATTTTCAGGCGGCAGGTCTGGCAACCATGATTTCTACAATGAGACCAGATATTGACAATATGGACGAGTATGTACGTAACACCACAGCCAGAGCATTTGCAGTCGTCGCATCTGCTCTTGGGATCCCTTCTCTTCTGCCTTTCCTAAAAGCTGTTTGTAAAAGCAAAAAATCTTGGCAGGCAAGACATACTGGGATCAAAATCGTCCAACAAATTGCTATTCTTATGGGCTGTGCCATTCTTCCTCATTTGAAAAGTTTAGTGGAAATTATTGAACATGGTGAGTTAACTTTTGTTATTTAATATATATATATATATTTATTATTCACTCTGATTTCAAATGCTGTTCAAAGCCTTGTATCCTTTTGGGGTCAATGAAATAAGTACCAGATAAACACTAGGGGTTGATGTAATTGACCAGTCCCCTTGTGCCTACAGTAGGGAGGATTATTATTAATTTTATTATTCTTTGTTGTGTCACCATTGATATATTTGCACTTGAATCCATCAGAAAACTTTGTGATCATTTGGTACACCAAGCTTTTATTAGCTAAATGAAACAGCCATTCTTCAACTGTTATTTGTCCTTTCTCGTTTTTCTGTTTTGTATTTAACTTTATTAAAAAAAATATATATCTGCTGTGCTATGAAAACTAAGTAATAAGCTTGTGCTTTTCGATGAGATTATTGGATTTAATCTTTACTTTGGTTCTTTCTGATAGGTCTGATTGATGAGCAGCAGAAAGTGCGAACCATCACAGCTTTAGCCTTGGCAGCTTTAGCTGAAGCTGCTACACCTTATGGTATTGAGTCCTTTGATAGTGTGCTCAAACCCTTGTGGAAGGGTATCAGACAACACAGAGGAAAGGTATGTTAAAGTACCATCAATCTTAGATTTTTCTGTTTTCATACAATTTAGGAATTCTTTCAGTCAGTGTCTTTATCATGTTTGTTTCAATAAAGGTATCTTGTCATGCAATTTAAGAGCAAATTTAACTTTCATGTACATCCTAAAGTATTTGTGTTTTCTTGTTCCATTTATTCAGTCTTTATTCATCATCATCATCGTTTAACATCCACTTTCCATGCTAGCATGGGTTGGACGATTTGACTGAGGACTGGTGAAACCGGATGGCTGCACCAGGCTCCAATCTGATTTGGTAGGGTTTCTACAGCTTGATGCCCTTCCTAACGCCAACCACTCAGAGAGTGTAGTGGGTGCTTTTGGGTGTCTCGAATCAATGAGATGAATATGTAAATGTATGAAATGCCATTATTACAGATTCTTCTTTTTAATTTCTGACAAACCTCATTTTTGAAGGTCATTTTACACAAGCATCATAAAAACTAAAACATTCCTAATGAAACAATATATATTTGAAGTACAGTGTGTATATATGGAGTACATAGTGTCTTATAAGAAAATATTTGTTTCTCGTATTCACACAAATAGTAGTTGTAATGGAATATGAACGTGGAAGCAATCAGTTGTCAATTTGACATTAATTTTATCTAAAACTAAAAGTATTTCAATGCTAATCCTCGTGGCTTCGGGTTTCTTACGTCTGCTATATCTTCAAATTGTTTTCCACTCATGATCTTAGTGAAATATTTATTTTGCAAATTTTAGTCCTGTCTTCAGTTACTTAATAAAACTGAAACCTGTCTCTCACCTATCGTGGTTTGTTTTGGTTTATTAATGCATTACTAATAAAAACAAAATTAGCAACTTGATGGCTGGGAAATTTGACTTTATCTTCATTCTTCCAGTTGTGATTAAATTGTTATCTATTGGAAATAGCTGGAAAGATAAGGCTGGTGTAGAGAAAAAAGCCTTGTGTTTGTGTTCTGACTCTTTGTGTTCAGAGTTCAAATTCTGTTGAGGTCTGTTTTACCTATCTTCCTTTTCATGTTGATATAGTAAAGCACCAGTGAAGCAATGGTGTTGATGCTGTCAACTAAGCAACTCCCATCAAAAGTTGCTGGCTTTGTGCCTAAATTAGGAATCATTATTTTTAGAGATACTGATGATGATTTGGCAGTTATGAACTTGTAACCACTGACATGTGAAATGTTGTTTTGCATCCCCTAGCCAAACAGCTGTATAAGGTGTCGTATTTAAGAGAGATGATTATTAAAGATATTCATTAAGAAGGAATTGTTTTGTTGACAGACTATCTTGTATATGTTTTTGTCATTAGGTAGTCTCCAGCCAAAACAGACATTGGAACCCAATGCAATTCTCTGACATATTCCTGTCAAACTGTCCAACCCATGCCAGCATGGAAAACAGCTGTGAACTGATGATGATAATGATTATCTTGTTTTTCTTTTTTTTTTAACTTGATGTTATTTTCTAAGCCAATTCTCTCTGGTTGTGTGATTGACAGGGTCTAGCTGCCTTTTTGAAAGCCATTGGTTATCTTATTCCATTGATGGATGCTGAATATGCCAACTACTATACCAGAGAAGTGATGTTAATCCTCATTCGAGAATTTCAGTCTCCAGATGAAGAAATGAAAAAGATTGTGTTAAAGGTAGGTAAACGTAGTTCTGGGTTCAACTCTCACTGAGGTTGACTTTGCACTTCATTGTTTTGGGGTTCATAAGTAAGTACCAGTTGATCACTGGGGTCAATGTACTCAACTAGCCCCTCCCCACAAAATTTAAAGCCTTGTGCCTATGATAGAAAGAAATATCTTAACTATGAATTCCAATTTTGTTTCTCAGTTTGTAAGTTTCTTGTTAGTAATAAAAAAGACAATGTCATATAACTGTTCGTATCTTTGTTGTTAATTTTTGCTTTATTTAAATATTTGAATTGTTATTGCAATTGCTAGGTAGTGAAGCAGTGTTGTGCTACGGATGGTGTGGAACCCCAATACATTAAAGAGGAAATTTTGCCACCATTTTTTAAGCACTTCTGGAACCAGAGAATGGCTTTAGACCGAAGGAATTATCGCCAGGTAGGTTTCTTCATTTTGTTTGTCATGCATACCACTGCAGGTTTTCTCTCTCTTTCACTCATTGTTTGATGTAATAAGAGTAAAATTTATCAATAACCTGATAAAACACTAAGTTACCGAACAGTCATTTGTAAAGTAATTTGTATGTTTGTAATTCATCATTTTGTGTGATGAGGAGAGACTGGTTTTTATGTATCTCTTAATCCTTTTGATACTGATCATCTGGAAACAGCCTCTGGTTTTATGATATAAATTCCGTTTTAAAAGGATCTTAAAATTTTCTATCAAAATTTTATCATCATCATTTAACGTCCATTGTCCATGCTGGCATGAGTTGGATGGTTTGACCAGGACTGGCAAGGCTGGAAGGCTGCACCAAACTCTAGTCTGATTTTGCATAGTTTCTACAGCTGGATGCCCTTCCTAACACCAACCACTCTAAGAATGAAATAGGTGCTTTTACATGCCACCGGCACAACTGCGATTTTACTTGGTTTGATGGGTCTTCTTCTCAAGCACGGCATAATGCCAAAGGTTTTGGTCATTCATCCATGAGGCTCAACACTCAAAAGGAGCTTTTTACTGGCATCGGCCACTTTACCTCATTGCTACATGGTTGTTGCATATATTCACCCAGAGCACCTCAATCCCACAGAGCCTAACTAAATTATTGAATGTTTTATTAGTTGGTAGACACAACAGTGGAAATTGCTAACAAAGTTGGAGCTGCCGAAATTATTGTACGTATTGTGGATGATCTGAAAGATGAAGCTGAACAATACAGAAAGATGGTTATGGAAACAATAGAGAAGGTTATGGGTAACCTTGGTGCTGCTGATATAGATTCAAGATTAGAAGAACAACTTATTGATGGTATATTATATGCCTTCCAGGAACAGACAACAGAGGTAATGGTTTTTTCTTTTTCTTCTCTTGCAATCTTTATTTCTGTTGCAACAGGTAAAATATAACTCTTTTAATGTTTAAATAATAATTCAGAAAATGCTTTGAATTACAAGCAAAACACATTTTTACATCAAGGAAATTTAATTTTCTTGTAAAGAAAATACTTTTCACAAAGGTTCTTAATTCTTAAACTACCATTATCAGGAAATAATGTCTGCCGTTCTTAGCAGGATGTTCTCTTTACCTCTAAATAGTCGGAGGGGTAGAGTCCTATCAGAAACAACTATCAATAAACTCTCCAGCTGGATTCCCAAGCACGACCAACTGAGACTACAGTTATTATCCAAACATCTTGCTTATGGTTGACTCCTAGGTTCCTTGATGATTTGGCTCAACTTGAAGAATCTGTCTTGAGATTCTTCTCTGCAACATTCTAATCATATCTGTAGTATTGGAACCGTGGACCTGTCAATGCATATTTTAATGATCTAGTAGACATTTCTATATTACATTAATATAAAAACTATAAAACATGTGTGTTAAACTTTGTTAATTAAAATGAAGAAATTAATTTGACAAAAGTGAAAAAATTGTCTTTGACAAAATCTTAGCACAACATCATTATCATCATTGTTTTAAGTCTGCTTTCCATGCTAGCATGGGTTGGACGATTTGACTGAAGACTGGCGAACGAGTGTGTAGTGGGTGCTTCTACGTGCCACCGGCACGAGGGCCAGTCAGGCGGTACTGGCCAACGTCCACGCTCAAGTGGTGTTTTTTACGTGCCACCTGCACAGGAGCCAGTCCAGTGGCACTGGCAACGACCTCGCTTAAATATCTTTTTTCACGTGCCACTGGCACAAGTGCCAGTAAGGTGACGCTGGTAAAGATCACACGCGATGAATTCAATGATTGAAGAAGAAGAAAAATGTTTTGAAGTATATTTTCTATATAAATTTTTATAAATGTTGTCTCTTATTCACTTCATTTTATTTCTGATGATTCTTATAAATTAATCTATTGCTTATTAATGTGCAATTTTTATTTTCTACAATTTCTCATTAGGATGTTGTCATGTTGAATGGCTTTGGAACTGTTGTGAATGCCCTTGGCAAAAGAGTAAAACCATATTTGCCCCAGATTTGTGGTACTATATTATGGCGTCTTAACAATAAATCTGCCAAGGTCAGGCAGCAAGCAGCAGATTTGATATCAAGAATTGCAGTTGTTATGAAAACTTGTCAAGAGGTAGATGCAATTTATTTAACTTTTACCTTGAAAATTTTGTAAATTGAGCCAGAATTTTGTTTTGCTTAGGAAGAAGCAGATGTATGTAAAATTTTAATGTGCAATAATTATTTTAAAAAGGGTGTATATATATATATATAATTGTATGCATATTTTTTGAGAAAACAACCTATTGCTCTTTCTTACTTGAACAGTAAATTTCTTTCGTATGTCAGAAGGGAACCTGTCTCTGAAATGAATTGTTACAATATAAAATCGTTGTTGATAGATGCACAAGATTTGTTGTTGAGGGGAGACAACTAGAATGGTAGCCCTTCCTCAAGCTCATGTTGTTGCCATTCCAATTCTAGTCATCTTACATACCACTTTTATTTGCTAATAGCGATAAACTGTATTGCTAATAACATATTTGTCTTCAGAATTGTTTTGAATTCTAATAAATTTTGTTGTTTTTTTTAAGTGACAGATTTTGAAAAAATTCTTCCTTGTATTTTGATTTGTAGGAGAAATTGATGGGTCACTTGGGTGTTGTATTATATGAATACTTGGGAGAAGAATACCCTGAAGTGTTAGGAAGCATCCTAGGGGCTCTTAAAGGTATAGTCAATGTTATAGGAATGACCAAGATGACGCCTCCTATCAAAGACCTCCTCCCCAGACTAACACCAATTCTAAAGAACAGGTAAGACACTTTTGTACTTTTAATATTATCATTCTAAGGACACAGCATGGCTGAACAATTAAGAAGTTCTCTTTGCAATTATAAGGTCCCAGGTTCACTCTCACAGTGACATTTTGGGCAAAGGTCTTTTACCATTGCCATGGGTCAATCCAAGCAGTGTGAGTGAAATTGAGTGGATGAAAACTATATAGAAGCTTGTCCGATGGATTGTAAATATAATTCAAGGGTCCGGTCTTCTTACACACTGAGTATTAAATGAAAGAGATGCATGTCTGTGGAATACTCAGCTACATGTTAATACAATGAGGAAATCCTTTGAAATCTAAAAGATTTCTCTCCCAATAGTTGACACTTCCCTTTGTTGTGACGACGGCTACTAATGTCAACATGTAACAGTAAGTTGTGCACAAATCACATTTTCCTGGATTGTCTCTGCTGGTCGCCAGAGACCACTTGTAAAACCCAGATTCCCAACGAAGCTGCACCTGAACTCCTTTCAGAATCCAGTTAATGCTGTCTTTTCTGCAGAATCCAGTTAAGGCTGTCTTTTCTGCAGAATCCAGTTAATGCTGTCTTTTCCGCAGAATCCAGTTAAGGCTGTCTTTTCTGCAGAAGCCATTTCACTCGTTCTCCCACTGAAACAATTGATGAATTTGCAAAGCTGACCAACTAACATGCAGAGAAAGCTACTTTTTCATCTGCTTTGATAATATAATAACGCAAGAAACACAAATTCTGACCATGTTTGTGTTTTAAAAGCAATATCATACGTTGCTCAGCTCTGGAAAGTGAGACTCTAAGGTTCTTCAGTCAACTGCCACTTGCAATGTTCACAACACCTCTAAATGGCATAACATGACCTTTCCATCAGTGAACCCACTGTGTCTCGGCTGTGCTGGGAGCCCTTGCTTATTCTGATCCATTTAAAGGGCATTGTATATAAAAAAAAGTCCATTAAATTAGTCTTTGTGGCAACCGTAGATGATGATGATCATCATTGAAGGATCTATTCTAAGGTAATCTTCAGGTGTGTGAAGTTTTATTGCCATGAGTCTCTTATAACAAGTATTTCCTTTATGTGAGCAGGTTTGCTTCCACAAAGGAGACACTTGTTATAGACGGGTACTTATTAAATTTGTATCAACAAGAAATGCTTAGTAAACTTATTAGCTTATTGTGATCAGTTTATTTTATAAACATTTTATTTGGAATATTGTCTCTATATTTGGTAATAGCTTTAAGCTTACTCATTTTTATTGTTTTTTTTTTCTTTGTCAGACAAGAGAAAGTACAAGAAAACTGCATAGATTTAGTTGGACGAATTGCTGATCGTGGAGCAGAATTTGTATCGGCAAGAGAATGGATGAGGATTTGTTTTGAACTCCTTGAACTGTTAAAAGCTCACAAAAAGGCAATTCGCCGAGCCACAGTGAATACATTTGGGTATATTGCAAAAGCTATTGGGTAGGTCACACTTTTGAGAAATAACTGAGATTAAACATTTTAACTTTGAAAGTGAAAGTAAAATACTGTTAAAAAAAAAAACGCCATTATTTATGCTTTTAACTTCTTTAGTCATTTGTTTTCCAATGTCATTGCTAAATCTCTAAAATATGAAACAATTGTTTTTGTTTTCTCAATTCCATAAATAAACAAAAACGTCATTACTTCCATAAGAATAAAACCTTCATTTTTTGGGGATTATATATAACCACCTTTTCAGCATCTCTAAAATAGGTTGTTAAAGTCAACTTTTTCAGTTGCTGCAGAATAGATATTTAACCAAAAAGTTCTTCACAGGTTATGGACATTGTTCTAACTCGATTAGGAAAATATTAATTTACTTAGAATTTGATACTAATATCAATAAAAAATAAGTTTTTTTCTTGTAATGTCTTGGAAACATTAGATCTTAAATGATGTCAAATATGCTTCAAATCTTTCTTGTCTTTTCCAAATGGTCCAATTAGAAAATAAAAACCATTTAATATCAGATTCTGGCCATCAACTGCATTTAAAATTTATAATTCATATTAATTCCTACTTCAAATTTTTGTTTTTATATTACAGGAGTAATTAAATCGTTAGTAGTAATAACAAATTTCCTTTGTTGTATTTTTTTCTTGTAGCCCTCATGATGTATTAGCAACACTTTTGAACAATCTGAAAGTCCAAGAACGACAGAATCGTGTGTGTACCACTGTAGCTATTGCTATTGTAGCTGAAACCTGCTCCCCTTTCACTGTCCTCCCTGCACTGATGAATGAATATAGAGTTCCTGAGTTGAATGTCCAAATTGGTGTGCTGAAGTCATTATCCTTCATGTTCCAGTACATTGGTGAAATGGCAAAAGATTACATCTATGCAGTCACTTCATTGCTTGAAGATGCTTTAATGGACAGGTAAGGAGGAGGTTTTTTTATGCTGCTGCATATATCTTTGACTGGTATTTGTCAGGTTATGGTCGTACTGTTGACTGTCCTGAAACAAGATTAGTGTTAAAAAGAAGTTGTTAATTGGCAAATATTTTTATGTCAACTGGAAAAAGTGTGTTCAAAATTATTTCTTAGTATCTTACAAGACAAAAGCATAGAAGTTATTGAACATAGAATATAAATCATTGTTATTATTTAAAGTCCATCTTTGATGGGAAGCAAATAAGAAAAGCTTACGCATGGTGTAACTAAGAGAGGACAGCTGTAAAGATGATTAAGTGCAGGGCAGAGTTTATAAAAAGGAAAATTACTGATTTATTGGAGCAAACTGTTGGAAGCACAAGATTATGTAATTTGATTAGTTAATCAGATTGTATAAGATGGCATTATCCCTAATGACCAATATAGAATTATCACTTGCGACAGAAAATCCAGACAACTCAAGTTATTGAGTCATGTTCGATAATTGGTAGCAAGTTGTACTGGAGCTAATCCCAAGTTGGATAGGATATAGTTTGGGTTTGAACCAAAGAACAATGTTGCAAATGCCATATATCTAGTAAGACAATCACGAATACAACTCTGCACTGCAATTTCAATTTTAGTCCCTGGAAACTTTTATATGATGACAACATGGTTCTCATGGCTGAATCTGTCATTGCAAGTACAGTTTCCAGTTTGAAAAAGTGGTTTAGAGTTCAGAAAAAGAAGTAGAAAGGAGCCTAAGTACAAAATAGTAATAAATGGCACATTCCTGTACAGACAGTTTGGGGTGCATTTGGTTGTCTCTCAAACTGAAAGTGTTCCTGGCTTGGAAGTTTTGTTAGGGACAGTGACATTCATGAAAGGAAATTTATAGCCCATTCAGATGATTTCTGTGCTGTAATTAGAAGAGGTTTTGTGGTTGAAATATAGTGGGAAACACCAAAATAAGTTGTTAGTTGTGTTAACACTGTATATATCGGGGCCCAAGACGGCATGATTCCAGCCTATCCTCGCATACCAAATGATGTGAAAAACCAATACATTCGCTATGAACTTGATTATATGTTATGATTGAATCCTACTCAAGAACCTCTGGTTTTAGACTCTGTCAACTGGACATGGCACACACACACACACACACAGCGAGAGAGGTCGAGCCCGCACGGTCGGGAGGTGCCGGTGTAAATAAACTTCTGTGAAGATCCTGACTCTTTCATTGAGAGACAATCTTTTCAAGCTTGCTTCTGTGCACAGATCAGAAGCTTTTGGCATTGGAAGAACTTCAAAACATAAATAAAATAACACTATTCAGAAAACGCACTCTTTCTCTGTCTCACACAACCATCATCATCTAACATCTATGTTCTGTGCTGACATGGGTTTGACAGGATCCAGAGACTGCTTTGGCATGGTTTCTACTGCTGGATTCTTCCTTTTTGTGCAACTAATACTAGTGAGGTCACCATGCAAGACTACTAACCACAAGGGGAGCCACTTTATTAAAACAAAAAGCAGGAGAGAAAGATTCTTTTGTGCAGACTTGAATTATTGAGCAGAAGAAAACACAATATTTCGATGTCCTGTTAAGCACCGAAAATGGATTTTTTGCTTAGATTTTTTGTTTATCTTTTGCAGAGACCTTGTTCATCGTCAAACAGCAATGGCTGCTATTCAGCATTTGTCCCTTGGAGTGTATGGTTTTGGCTGTGAAGATGCTCTAAATCATTTAATGAACTATGTCTGGCCAAATATTTTTGAAACATCACCACATGTTGTACAAGCATTTATGGGAGCCATTGAAGGACTTCGAGTTGGTTTGGGATCGGCAAGAATTCTCCAGTATGCTCTACAGGTAATATATGGATATTTGATTGATGATAGTTTACTTACTTTGTACCTGTTGATTTAAATCTCCATCTATGAAAGAAAGCCTAGTGGTTAGGCTGTTGCACTTCATGTCACAAGAATATGGTTTTGATTCCCAGCTCAGGTGGTGCCTTGTGTTCTTGAGCAAAATATTTTGTTTCAGGTTGTTCCAGTCGTTTAACATCTGCTTTCCATGCTGGCATGGGTTGGACAGTTTGCTCATCTGTAAACAAGGAACTGGCCCAATCAGTTCCAGGATTCAAGGCAGTAGCGTCCTTAGTCTGCTGCTCCTTATTGTAGTAGATTAAGTTGGTGTGCTTTGAGGCCAACATTGCCTTCTATCAGGGGTTAATGAAAAAACTGAAGATATTCATCCACCCTGAATGATTTATCTTGAGTATCAGATACCTTGTGGTATTTAATCTGGTTCTTGGCATTGTGAATTCTACTTTCACCAGGCTCTAATCTGGCATATTGACCACATTTAACAGAGTGCATTCTATTGCACACAGTCAGGGCAGGATTCTGCTTTAAGGATATCTTCCACCCACCAGTCTGTGAGGGCCTGGAAAGGTTATGGACATTGCTTCCTTCCATGTTAAAAGATAAAGAAATACAATGTCAGAAACAGTACATTTTCCTTCACCATTGTGTCCTTACAGAGGTTGTATGTTATGCCCTTCCTTTTCGAATTAAACCCACAAAAATAATATTTTTATGTAACTGGTAAGTATAAGTGTTCAGGTGGAAAACATATTCGTAAGGTAATTAAATCAGAAAATTTGAAATCAATCTAATTTGTTAATAAAAAATATTGCATGTGA
This sequence comes from Octopus bimaculoides, assembly GCF_001194135.2. Taxonomy (NCBI): domain Eukaryota; kingdom Metazoa; phylum Mollusca; class Cephalopoda; order Octopoda; family Octopodidae; genus Octopus; species Octopus bimaculoides. The sequence continues at coordinate 94,307,284 of NC_068990.1, read as the reverse complement.
ATTGAAGATATATGGATAATTAAACAGGAATGGTTATTTTATTAACTTCATCATTTCGTCTACTTTTCCATGCTTGCATGGGTTGGAACAGGGTTTATTGAGGCTGATTTTCTACAACCAAATGTCCTTCCTCTCGCCAACTTCCACCTATTTCCAAGCAAGATAATATTTCCTATGGCCAGACATGTTTTTGCAGAATATTGGAAATGAATAACATTCATTTACAATAATCATTCAAGCATACTGCTTTCTACTATAGGCATAAGGCCTGACATTTTTGGGGAGGGGACCAGTTGTTTACATCAACCTCAGTGCATAACTGGTATTTAATTTATTGACCCTGAAAGGATGAAAGGCAAAGTCAATCCTAGCAGGATTTGAATTCAGAATGCAAAGACAGACGAAATGTTGCTAAGCATTTTGCTCAGTGTGCTAACGATTCTTGCAGCTCGCTGTCTTATTAATAATAATAATAATAATAGTATTACTAAAGTATCTGATGAGAATTATTTTCTATGAAATTGTGTTGGGTGATAGACTGTTTCTCTTTTAAACTAAAGGATTTTAAAAGTTTTTCTGTTTTTGTCTTTTCTAGGGGCTTTTCCACCCTGCACGGAAAGTGCGAGATGTTTACTGGAAAGTGTACAACACTGTATATATCGGGGCCCAAGACGGCATGATTCCAGCCTATCCTCGCATACCAAATGATGTGAAAAACCAATACATTCGCTATGAACTTGATTATATGTTATGATTGAATCCTACTCAAGAACCTCTGGTTTTAGACTCTGTCAACTGGACATGGCACACACACACACACACACACACACACACAGCGAGAGAGGTCGAGCCCGCACGGTCGGGAGGTGCCGGTGTAAATAAACTTCTGTGAAGATCCTGACTCTTTCATTGAGAGACAATCTTTTCAAGCTTGCTTCTGTGCACAGATCAGAAGCTTTTGGCATTGGAAGAACTTCAAAACATAAATAAAATAACACTATTCAGAAAACGCACTCTTTCTCTTTCTCTGTCTCACACATTTACATATTCCCACAATCTCTTCAACGTGTTACATGATAGGACATCTACTTGGTTAAGTCTAAAGTTTCTGAACTAAAGGCTGTTTGGTTTGACTGAAACTGCATTGAAAAAAGGTTTTAAAAAACAAAACAAAAAACGTCTACATAACTAGAAAAACATTTGTTTGACTGTTTCCAAGGTGGACATAGTTCCTTCTGTATAGTTTCTGCTTTGCTGCCTGTCCAACATTCATAAAAGCATTGGTATTTACCAGAACCTGCACCACCAGAATCAGTTCCATCCTGAAAGGCAGCAAGATCAAGACATCCTATCTCACATCTCACACAATTTCTTTCCTCTTTTCTTTTTTTTCCTTGGCAAAGTGACTTAAAAAAAAATTTTAAAAAACAGCCAGCAAGTGATGAAGGAAACATTGTTCAAGTCCTTAAATTTTCTTTCTTTTAAAGATATTTTTCTCCTTTGTCTTTTTCCCAAATCTTTTTCAAAAGATTTTCCTTTTTTGTTTATTTGTTTTTACCTTCTGACTCTGTTCTTCAACTTTAGCAATTGTTCTAATGACTGTTTCTTTTTTGTCTTTAATCTATTAGAGTGAGTTAGCTTTAATAATTCAGATTCCAGTGGCAGCAGCAGCAGCAACTAAAACACCATCATTGTCATCATCATCATAAAGAACAATTTATAATTAACTTTACAACTTACTTGTAACACACACCCTTTCTCTCTCTCTCTCTTTCAAACACTTTAAACAAATTGCCTGTTTTGGATTTTTCTTTCTCCCTCTTTATAATCAATCAAACCAAATATTTCTTCAGACTTTCAGCTGTCACTTTTATCATTTATAAATAAAATTTGATGTCTGTGTTTTGTAACTTTGTATGGTTAGTACTCACAGAATCAGGTGTGTCCTCATTTTATGTCCACTTTTCCATGCTAGTATGGGTCAGAAAGAATTTGTTGAGATGCCTTCCTGTTGCTAATGCTCAGTGGTTTGCTAAGCAAAGCAATATTTCTGCATAGCCAGACAGGTTGACATTAAAGATTGGAAGCAAAGGACACATCTTGTGTAATAGTGACACTTTCTCACAACTACCAAGACATGTTCACACCCACACACGTATGTAAACCATTGTCAATTTTCAGGTTGTTATTTATTCATGAAGATGTGAGGAAAACTGTATTCAATTCATTTCTCAAAGTGCAGCCTTGTGCCCCTCGTTATAAAATACCATCATCTTGATTTAACACACATATTTCCATGCTGGAATTGGATGATTTGAGAGGATCCAGCAAGTCAGAAGGCTACACCAACCTCCACTGTCTGCTTTGGCATGGTTTCTACATCTGGATGCCCTTCCTAATATGCCAACCACCCTACAGAGCATACTGGATGCTTTTTTTTTTTTTTTTTAACTTGGTACCAGTGGGATCACAAGGAACTTGGAAGACACATGCAACTGAGATACAAACTTTTAGCAGAAAGCAGTAGAGTTATCCGTCATTCTAGGTCCTGAATGCAAATATTGAGATGCCGTCTCTGTTAAATCCTATTGAAATTCTCTACTTTCCTTGAAAATTAGAATTTTTTTGCAGTGAGATTGAGCAAGCAGAAAGTCCTGTCGGATTGATCAAGATGTCATCTCCTCAGACTGGCCAAGCAAACTTCTACAAAGATAAACTAAGCATTCACTCAACCTGCTTAGAGTCTTAGATAAATATGATGGGATGGTCATGGTTAAAATGCCATTAGTGTGAAAGGTGTGAGGAGATGTCATCATCATCACTTAACATCTGTTTTCCTTGCTGGCATGGGTCGGATGGTTTGACATGTAGCTGGCCAGCGAGGGAATTGTCTGTGGTGGCTGGTGTCCATGGCTGGATGCCCTTCCTAATGCCACCCACTTCACAGTGTGTGCTGGGTGCTTGTATTTATGCAGCACTGGCATCTGTAAAGGACAAGCCTGTATGTATGGATTCTTCTCAAGGACAGCAAATCTCACAACTCCTGGCCCCTTATCATTTCTCCACTGAAGCCTAGCGTCGGAAGATCCTTTCTCACCATTTTGTTCCATGTCTTCCTGGGTCTACCCCTTCTACAGGTTCCCCCCATAATTAGAGCTCAGCATCCGTACACATCACATGACCGTGCATTTCAAACTTGGAAGGCAATGTAACAGTTTAAAGGTGGTTTGGAACCTGCACTAGGAATGGAACCACAGTTATATTTCTCCTGAAATATCTACCAGAAAAGCAGTGAGCTGGGAACAAATGATTCTTGCATTTATTGACTTAGTGGACACTTTGACAAATGCCATATTGTAAGATATCTGTTGAGAAGTTTAAGTGTTCAGACTCTTATAGCATCGGTTATGATCATGGCAGTTTGCTTCCAGCTTTTATTTAGTTACAGAGATGACATGAACATTTTTTTGTTGCCATATTTCTGATGAAATATACTGTTTGAATTAATTTTGAAAATAATGAATTTGATAAAATAATAACATTGTTGTTATTAAGCTGGTGCAGTAATTTGAAGAAATTGCAAAACAAAACAAAAAAAAGTGTGGTTGCCTGTCAGACGCATCTGGCAAAGCAGAGTATTTTGTGGCTAAAGAGCAACTATCAGAGGAGGAGACCCCCCCCCCCTTCAGTCATGAAGGGCCATGGGATTGCACCTAGAAAGTTATCCTCCGAGGCACAAGTCCAGGCAAGGTTGTTTGTGGAAGACCAGCAGTCGCCCATGCATACCAGCCTCCCCTCTCCACACCACTGATGTTATCCAAGGGAAAGGCAAAAGGGGCCGATACAGTTTGGCACCTGTGACGTCACAACTCATTTCTACAGCTGAGAGTTAACTGGAGCAATGTGAAATAAAGTGTCTTGCTCAAGAACACATGCGGCCTAACCACTGAACCATAATATGGTTTCAGTATACTCCAATACAGCCAAACATATTCAGTTTAAGATAAACTAGCACTCTTGCTACACATTGTTGAATAACGCCCATCACAACCAAACCAAAAAGATATAAAAATCTGTTATTATCACTTAAATATTACCTTTACAATATTGCACCATGTTAAGACAAGGAGACACAAACGCCTAAGAAAGATTAAAAACATTGAAGAAAATACCTCATTCAGCTCTACCATGTGATTAAACCTGGCTAGTAGAATGTCCAGTGAAGAGTATAAATAATCAATATTGATTACATACACCAGCCAATCCATAAAAGCTGTAGAGATTATTCACTAATTGATGCATTAATTACAGAGTATTCAGACAAAGAATGGAGACTAAGTTTTCTACATAACTTTATTCACCGTTTCAAATGTTTCCTCACAATGTACAATGGCTTGTGTACATAATAAATAATTTCGTTTAATCTATGACCATTCTCTTATAAGCAAGGAAACAATTCCTCAAATTACTTGAAACATTTGTAACAGTGAGTAAAGTTATGTAAAAACTTGATTCTAAGAGAGAGACTAAGTTTCCATCTACCAAATCCACTCACAAGACTTCGGTCATCTTGAGGTTATAGCAGAAGACACTTGCTCAAGGTACCACCATGCAGTGGGACAGCAATTTTATTGTATGTCAAATTACTTTCATTAATGCATATTGCCCACAAATAAGGAGTCCCATCCAGTGGGAGTCTTAGTTGAAATCATTGCATAATTGGAAACTTGTATCAAGGCAAGATAAATGTGAGGAACTACCCTTAATGCTATTCTATAAAAATAAAATACACAAAAACTCCAAATTTATAGTCAGGTGGCCATTACCGATTTGAAAATCAAATTGATTGCTATTTTAATATGATGTTTTTGCTTTCTTATAACAGTTTTTTAAAAGTGTATAAGGTTTGTGTAGTCTGGTAACAGTGAAAAATGACCTTAAATTTAGACTTCTATAAAAAAAAATCTTAATATATTTCAAAAACATCTAAAACTATCCATGCTGTTGAGTAATCTTTCCACCTCAACATTTCAGTTAAATATTAAGATTAGGTGCGAATGATGCAAAATGAAGGAACGGATTTCCTCAACAAATAAAATTGTCTCAATATTTGTATGGTTGTTCTGATCATCGTTTAAATAAATTATTACCTCTCTATAAAAATAACAGCCAAAGTAAACGGTTTATTTCTCCAGTCATGCTTTCCATCATATATAGAGGAGGGAGTTCTTTGTGGCAGGCAATGAGTAAAGAAATGGGCACTATCATGCTATTAGCTGTCAGAAGTGAAAGTGCTCACTGCTAGTGAAGTATCTGTCTGTCTGCCTGGCATGCCTGTTGCTGGCCTGTCGATTCTTTGGCTACTGACAGCTGATACCATGACTGGCCGGAGCGAGCTATATGTCGGTCTGTCTCTCTATCACTCGAAAGTTATTGGAACAAATTTGACACCTATATCCATGCGTTTGAAAACACACAGAGTATAAGGGTACTACTAAAGCAGAGTGGTCCCGAATTTTCAACAGAGAGAATTTATCAAAATAGAAAACAAATGAAGTTTAAAAATAATAGGATCGACCACTCACGACTAGCTTAGCGCGTTCGGGACCACTCTGCTTTAGTAGTACCCTTATACTCTTGTGTGTTTTCAAACGCATGGAAATAGGTGTCAAATTTGTTCCAATAACTTTCGAGTGATAGAGAGAGAGAGAGACAGACAGATAGCTCGCTCCGGCCAGTCATGGTATTAGCTGTCAGTAGCCAAAGAATCGACAGGCATGCAGGCAGACAGACAGATACTTCACTAGCAGTGAACACTTTCACTTCTGACAGCTAAATAGCATGACAGTGCCAAGAAATGCAATGCTACGCACACATTGAGAATCATGGTAAACTAGTATAGAAAGGTTATACAAAATGAGAAATTTCTTTAAGGTTATAAATAGTTTTCTTTTGAAAATTGGTATTCATTTCATATAAACATTAAGAAATTGAATTATAATTATTGTATGGTAGTCATATTTGCAAGAAATATAATTGCCAAAATATGACGTAGCACTCCCACAACAATCAATAAACTACATATTTTAAAATGGAATGAAATATCGAGCTAGAATAGCTTTATAATTAACGACTTGTATAAATGGCTGACTTCTTCCAATTTATCAAGTTTCCATATTGTTAAAGGGAGATAATCTTTAGCAAAACCACTTCAACACCTTTAATTTATTAATGAACTTACAAGCGGCGTAGAGCTGGCAGAACCGTTGGTAGCAAGCCGCGCGCGAAATGTTTAAATGGTATTTCGTATGCCGCTACGTTCTGAGTTCAAATTCCGCCGAAGTCGACTTTGCCTTTCGGGGTCGATATCCGTTTGTTCCCTTGTAGGCAGTAAAAGAAATAAGAATCGTTAGCAATCCGGGCAAAAATGTTTAGCTGTATCTCTTGCCGTTAGTGTTGATAAATAAAGTACCAACTGAACAACGGCGTCGAAATTGCTGGCCTTGTGCCAACATTTGAAATCCACGTTTCCTCTAGGCTAACGTTGAATTTCGCCGAGGCCAACTTCCCTTCATCCTTCCGGGGTGACAACTAGGTCCCATGTAATCCACTAAAAATTTGCTTATCTGGTATCAGAATTTCAAATTATAATCACCTTTATTTTGCCTTCTTACTGTAACTTTTATTTCTTACAATTTAACTGATGTTAACCTAATGAAATATTTTGAACTTGGATGGTTATTTTAACAATTTTAAACTTACTCGGCAGACCCACAAATTACAACTTTTTACACGTAGACTCTGGTTGGGAACCCCTGCTGTAGATAAATGCTAGCAACGATCTTCTCAGGCTCTCCAATATTTTAATTCATAAACAGACATCAATCGAGGGCAGGGAGTGGGGTTGCAAAAAAAAAAGAAAATCAAGGAGAAAAATATTGAAAAACATTCGAGTGAGAAAGAAACGAGGGCCGTCTTAGGATGTGCTAGAAACACCAGCAGGTGATAAACGAGTGGTAAAGTCGCATCCACAACCATCGTCTGAAATAGAGGAGCGTAATGTCGGGTGACAACAGGGTACATTTACAAGAATGTCGCCAGATTTTTAACCCCAGGACAGTTGATCCAATGGATCCACTATAAAAGGCATGCAATCTTTTATTTTAAATTGTTCGTTTCATCCGCTGCAATTTCTAATGTGTATTTAAATGAAATTTAAGATAAATTCCACATCTATACCGTAAACATATTCACCCATCAACAACTGCGTAGAAAACGAATGACAAAAAAAAACTTGCGTAAACGAACCTGGGGGATTGGGAGGATTTTCGGAAAATTCACAAGACCTGATTTTTCTGTCATAACTTCCGGCAAAATGCTTTTTTACGGAATCCCATGCTTTTGGTTATGGAGAATCTAATTCTGCTTTCAAAACTTCAATCCCCCCTCCATTTTAGTCTTTTTGCGAAATACGCAGAAAAATACTAAGATTAGAATTCTGAAAAAAAAAAAAAAAAAAATTACATTTATACTCCCTACTCTGCCAATTCTACGGCCTTGGCCTCGAAGCAGGCCACATCCATATGCTAGAAATAAAGCCAAATCTCACAAAACTGATATATAAAGATCACCTATGAAGACTATTTTCGTCCCAGTGACCTGGCGCTGTCGTGATCTCTTCGCTATAACGAATGCAGAATGACGAAACAACCGTTCACTTCTAATTACGGGTCGGAGTCTGGCACCAGCCCAGCCTAAATGACTGCGACGAAAGACGAATTACCGCAAAGTACAACCGAAGGGGTTGTCTGGACCCCAAACCTTACACTTAAACTTCATTGAAAAATCGCAGGAAAATGATAGTACAATCATCGTTGAACTTCAAGGAAGATGTAGTGGCCCTGAAAAGGGCCGGTGTGTGACGACGCTTGAAAAATTCTAAGCTTAACCTCCGAATCCGTACAGAGTCCTGCCTTGTCTCTTCAGAGCATAGACGACATCCATAGCGGTGACGGTCTTCCGCTTGGCATGCTCGGTGTAGGTGACGGCGTCACGGATGACATTCTCAAGGAATACCTTCAATACACCACGGGTCTCTTCGTAGATCAAACCAGAGATACGTTTGACACCACCTCGACGAGCCAGACGACGGATGGCGGGTTTGGTGATACCCTGGATGTTATCTCTCAACACCTTCCTGTGACGCTTGGCGCCTCCTTTGCCCAATCCTTTTCCTCCTTTACCACGTCCGCTC
>NC_068990.1:94296668-94298463 GCF_001194135.2 Octopus bimaculoides | reverse complement strand
CGTAAGCAACTGGCCACCAAGGCAGCCAGGAAAAGTGCCCCAGCTACTGGCGGTGTGAAGAAACCTCATCGTTACAGGCCTGGGACCGTTGCTCTTCGTGAAATCAGACGTTACCAAAAATCCACGGAACTTCTCATCAGGAAGCTCCCTTTCCAGAGACTTGTCCGTGAAATCGCTCAGGACTTCAAGACCGATCTTCGTTTCCAGAGTTCTGCTGTGATGGCTCTTCAAGAGGCTAGCGAAGCTTACTTGGTTGGTCTTTTCGAAGATACCAACTTGTGTGCTATCCACGCGAAGAGAGTGACCATCATGCCCAAGGACATCCAGCTTGCCCGTCGCATCCGTGGCGAGAGAGCTTAAGTCGCTTTTGCTTTGTCAGCATCTTAAAATGGCCCTTTTTAGGGCCCCTACATTATATCCTTAGTATTCTCTTTCGATCATTTGATATGCTATACTTTTGTTTGCGTTTTCTTTAGTTAGATTATAAGTTTGATATAGATTGGCTGAGATGGATTCGCGTTTGCATCGACCAGTTAATACTTTTCTCGTTTCATGTTATTCTATGAGTTTCGATGCACTTGAATCCTATATTAAATTTTAATTCGGTTGCATGATCAGTTTGTACATTTTGGAAATTGTTTAACCCACAGCTTTCCCTTCAGATAATGTAGCTCGGACACGGATTTTATAAAGTTGGGGGTTATAATATCTCTGTAAAGGACATTTTTCCCTGCCCAGACTCCACAAGGTAATAAACAAAAGTAAATGTGGAAGGCATCCATACAGAAGTGTAGGAATACCTACGTCAGATTTTGAAATACGCCAGCAGTGGATCGCCTTTAGGTGCATCGTTATTCCATTCACCTTCCATTAAGTGTTTATGAGGAGAGATAAAAATTACCAGTGACAAGGAAGGTAACTTGGTCGTGAGATGTTTGAAGTAATAACTAAATGGCCCTTAAGTCTCAATTCTTTTTCATAATGGTCTTCCGCCTAAAAGTCTAGAAAGTTTATTTTAACTAACTATGGTAGTGGTATTAATATGCGGTTTTCTCCTATCATGAATTATTGGTTGTTGATTAAAAAATATTTGCGGAGAGCAGCCTTTTAGGTATATAAAAAAGATTAGGGTCTTTTAGCACATCGCACGACCACCTGATACCTTCCTCGTCTCTTTCTTACACCCCTGCCTCCCTCTGATTTTTCAGTTAACTGCAATAGCATTTCTTTCTTCACACGGCCTCCATGTCAGATTCGCATCATTATAAGACTGGCCTAAGTACCCCACAGCTTTAATTTTGGAATTTTCACTTTTGCGAACTTGTGTTGCACAAATTCACACGATTATGAGCTGATTTTGGCGTATTCTACGAGCATAACGATACGACGTCGGAAAATACACTTTTTAAATTTACACCCTGCCCCTTCCAGACTGAAATGTTTTTATTATTTTAGCGAATTAGATAAAAACATTGAAGTGAAAAGCATTTGTCCATTTATTTATTTATAAATATCCGTTTATCTCTGTACACACGTATATATATTTAGAAACCCCGTCTTCGAAAACGAATCCGCTGGAAAATATCGAAGATGTCCGTGTGTGTGTGTGTGGGGAAACATTTTCATATTCGGGCACTGGTCATGCTATTAGCTGTCAGAAGTGAAAGTGATCACTGCTAGAGAAGTATCTGTCTGTCTGCCTGTTGCTGGCCTGTCGATTCTTTGGCTACTGACAGCTAATACCATGACTGGACGGAGCGAGCTATATGTCTGTCTGTCTATCTATCTATTACTC
>NC_068990.1:94291580-94296658 GCF_001194135.2 Octopus bimaculoides | reverse complement strand
ACTCGTTATTACTGTCTCTAAGTATATATAGAGATAGATACATATATATATATATATATATACACACACATGCAGTTATGAGGGAAAAACTCGGATATGAACTTCCCGAAGTCCTCTCCACACCCCCAGATTTCTTTATAATCGTAATGTATACCGTCTGAAAGGTATTTATATAAAATTTCGTTGAATAAAGAACCCATCTTCCTAAAAGTTATGAGGAAAAAAACTATGGGACAAGAAAATTGGGTTTCAAGTCCTAATTTACAATAAATATAAATGGTGATAAAAACAAGCTATGGCCAAATGCTACTTCACTAATGATTAGACTGACAGAAAATTCTTGCGGCGAATGTTCTGCACAAATTCATACGATTAAAAATTTAATGGAAAGAGGGCTCCAGTCAACACTAACGTACTATTACAATGTTCGATCCCTTGAAAACAAATCGCAAACGGGGTAGAGAGGACGATCAGGAAAATGTAGGGGCCCTGAAAAGGACCGTTGATATGGAAAGCAAAAATGCCTCCTTTAAGTAATTTACTTGGTAGAAGCCTTCTGGGTCTTCTTGGGGAGAAGAACAGCCTGGATGTTGGGAAGGACACCGCCCTGGGCAATGGTCACTCCAGACAAAAGCTTGTTCAATTCTTCGTCGTTACGGATGGCCAACTGCAAGTGACGGGGAATAATTCTTGATTTCTTGTTGTCTCTGGCAGCATTTCCTGCCAATTCCAACACCTCGGCAGCCAAATATTCCATCACAGCGGCCAAGTAGACTGGGGCCCCGGCACCAACACGTTGAGCATAGTTTCCCTTACGGAGAAGACGGTGGATACGACCGACGGGGAACTGAAGCCCGGCACGGGATGAGCGGGTCTTGCTCTTACCCTTTACTTTTCCTCCTTTACCACGACCAGACATTATTCAAAGATGGATAACAGTTTTCAACAAACGAACCGAATGAATGACAACAAGCGCTGCTTTTTGCCTTTAAATACAAGTCAGTAGGCTCCAGCAGTCAGAAGCTGCTGAAGCGCGGGTTTATGTCACGTGATTAGGCTGCTCCACCAATCAAATTGAAAGGCGCGCAACGTCAGCCAGTTGCTCCGCTGAGCCTACTTGTCAACTATAAATAGAGTAGGCAAGGAGTTGGACAGTTAATTCACTTCTGTGTAACTGACGCAATGCCACCAGCACCAGCAACTGCTTCGAAAGGAGCCAAGAAGGCCTCCAAGGCCAAGGCCACTCGCCCTGCCGGAGACAAGAAACGAAAGAGGAAGAGGAAGGAAAGTTATTCCATCTACATCTACAAAGTAATGAAACAAGTCCACCCCGACACTGGCATCTCCAGCAAAGCTATGTCCATCATGAACAGTTTCGTCAACGATCTGTTCGAAAGAATAGCTTCTGAAGCCAGTCGTTTGGCTCACTACAACAAACGTTCAACCATCAGTAGCCGTGAGGTTCAGACTGCTGTCCGTCTTCTCCTCCCTGGTGAGTTGGCCAAGCACGCAGTCTCTGAGGGTACCAAGGCTGTCACCAAGTACACCAGCAGCAAGTAAATCTACTTAGAACTTGCTCAGAATAACGGTCCTTTTCAGGACCACCCATATTCTCATGATTGTTACTTTCGACTTTCTGATTTGCGATCTATTTTCTTGTGGAGTTTTCTCCAGACTTAGCAGGGGACAACGGCCATAGAATGGGTTGAGGGAATAGAGAAACGTCCGTTATGATTTATATACTTCAAGGCACATAGGACACAATTTGGTTTGGTTGGCTTCTCAACCACAGGGTTGCGGTTTCAACGGCACCACGGGTAGGTAAAGTGATTTCGAATAGATGTTTGTTTTGACATTTCGGATATCAATGAATGATCTCGGTGAAATTAAAACTCGAAGCGTCAATACATGCGAGTGACGGTGGTCATGTGATGTGCTAGAAACAGCGGCCCGGAGGATGGGTGAGAAATTAAATATTCACCCATCATTTCGAAGGCCATGGTGGAAAAATCCGTGCCCTCCTCCATCGATCATTCTATATTTAGATTTGACAACCGAATTTCGTGGGCACTACTCCCAAGCCTTTATCGTCAAAAATTCAGACGAAAAAAAAGTATGATTAAAGGGAGATTTGTGTGTTGTTCCTAGCAGACAATCTTCCTCGTCTCGAAATATTGATTTGGGGCTAATGCAGAATCGCACCTCATCCGATTTAAATGTCAGATTACGAATATGCAAAAAAATAAATTTTTTTCAAAAATTTCACCCTCTCCCTCATCGCTATCCGTTTATTTATATCTGTCTATGCTTATAGAATTTAAAATTTTGAAAACGGTTTCTTGCATCTTCGGAATCTCCGTCATCAAAAACAAAGGAATCCGCTGGCAAAAAAAATCGTAAAGGTCTGTTTTTGTGTGGGGCTGCGGAGAGGCGGGGTGACGAAATTTGGAAAAGGTGGTTTTAAAAAAAAATTCTGAAAAAATTCCAAGATTTTAAATTGTATGTGGAGTGGGTGGGGGAGTTAAATTAAAAATTTTTTTCTTGCATATTCGTAATCTGACATCTAAAACGTAGGAATCAATAAAGTTTTTTTTTTTTAAATGCATTTTTCAAGGATAGGTGTAATTCCGCATTAGCCCCGAATATTCGCATATTTCTCACTTAAATTCTTTTTAGTTGCAGGGGAAACGATCGGTCTAGTCTCTAGAAATTATCCGCCCACTTCCATAGCCTTATCGTAACCGATGTTTCGGAGATGGTATCAGAGACGTTAATATAATCAGTTGTTCAGCAATTTACTAAATTTATTTCATATGCGGTTGATGCCACCATTTTCCCTCCACGTCCGCTCTGAGCAGTTAACACCCATTGTTTTTGTCCAAGTGAGCTGAACAACCATGCACTCGCGTACACCTGCATCTTTTCCTATGAATCGCTTATGTATGTACAATGTGTATTGTGTGTATACGCATGTATTCTTTACCAACCTGTCAGTGGTTGGGGTCGTTTCTCATTTTACCATATTTTTCTTATACTCAAAATCGTTTATCTTGCGATTCGCTTCATGTATACTTGTAAAATGCATGTAAGATCCAAGGTTAACATGCACTTCTGTTACTAAATATTGAACGTGGAACTCACTGGTGATTTGGCCAAACACACCATCTCTGGGAGTGTCACCAATTGCCCCAGCAGCAAACAAATCTTAGTCCTTGCTCATAGAATAACGGTCCTTTTCAGGACCACCTTTATTCTCATGATTGTTAGCTCCGATTTACAATAAATTTGTGATTGCTTTTGTCTTGAAAACAGGTGTCTGGCAGGTATTGCACCCTCTGACCTGTAATCCCTACCATACACACACAAACTTACACTACATTTGAAAATTCTTACATCTTGTTTCTGTGTTAAAGGGATTCATTTTTAAATCAATCGCGTCGTACGTTCGTAATCATTGATTTGTACAACTAGAAATAGCTACTAACATTACTTTATTACATCAATTAAATCTACTTCAAACTGGACTTGTAATCCCTTGGTAAATTAATAACCCTCTACAGTCATTCGACATTCTAGAAAAAGCAGCCAAATTTTCCAAACTACACTGACACAGAGAAAACATCCAGAGTACTGTAGGCTGAACATGTTGCTCCCTAAACGTTTACCCTGGGCCAAGCGTCACGTCGAACTGCAGCAGATATACTAAATGCTAGAAATAGCCAGATTTTTCTCGGTAAACCTACAACAAATGATGTTCGATAAGCCCAGAAAGATGCGATGTTCTGTACAGTTAAGACCGAAATGAGGATAAACAATCAGGGTCTCATTATAAGTTTCACAAAATCCTCACCATTCCTTCTGTATGCACAAACGTGCAGACTTCTACAACACCCCTAAAATCACTTTTTCTCACGCTATCAAGACAATCAGAAACCATAAAAGCACCCACCTACCCCGAGAACAATGCAAGGAAACAACTACCCCCCAACAAATAACAGGTATAGAGGATCAGTCACATATTGATTGGTTCGACCTGATCTGATCTCAAAATAATGCATCTTTGCGACTAGCCACTAAATGTTGACGTGCATTACGGTGTTTAGGCATAGAACAAACTCTGGGTCATTATCGACATACCTTGATTCTTCCCTATAAGCTTGAACGCAGATTTGGAGTGAAAACAGGGCAAGGGAGACCACTCTGAATTAAGATGCCCTCGCTTAGTGAACTGTCATTGTAGATGAGGTGAGGGATAGGGACCACGAAGGTGACGGACAGGGACCACTTTCGGTTATCTTTTTTTTTTTTCTGTTTTCTACAGAAACCCACCTTTTCGACTGCAGAGATTCTGAACGCATTTTTTCGGATTCCTATGTTTTAGATGTCGGGAATTACAAATATGCAAAAAAATACTTTTTCTTTAACCCTCTCCCGGCGATCTTTCGATACCAGTACGAAATATCGTCAAACCATGTTTTCAAAATTTTAAATAATTCAGTAAGCATATAGATATGTATATAAATAGATAGATATAAATGTCTTCCTGGGCTTCTATAGGACCACCACATTTAGTTGACAAATATATTTTATGAATAAACGGAAGAGATAAACAGATAAATAAATGGATGAAAAAGTTCAAAATTTAAAATTGGAGGAGGTGGTGAAATTTGAGCCCCTTATTAAACTTTATAACATTCATTATTAAGCATTAATGTTTGTTTCTGATAAAAGTGTATATTTAATTTACATTAAATTATTATTTACGATTATTTAAGGCAAACAAAAGTAAAACGCAAATTCTTTTCACTTTGATGTTTTTGTATTTAATTTTGATTCCCATATGTTCGTCAATTCGCTACGATCTCTAAAATAAAGTAAAAATTTAAATTGGGGGGAGGGGTGAAATAATTTTTTTTTTTTGCATATTCGTAATCTCCGACATCTAAAACATAGAAATCTATTCCACAATTTTTTTTTTCAGAATCATAATCTGTATTTTTCTACGTATTTCGCTAAAAAAAAAGTGAAAAATTGGCGGATGGGGCATTAAAATTTTGAAAAGCCGATTTTTTTTTTTT
>NC_068990.1:94283097-94290113 GCF_001194135.2 Octopus bimaculoides | reverse complement strand
CGATGGTCACTCCAGACAAAAGCTTGTTCAATTCTTCGTCGTTACGGATGGCCAACTGCAAGTGACGGGGAATAATTCTTGATTTCTTGTTGTCTCTGGCAGCATTTCCTGCCAATTCCAACACCTCGGCAGCCAAATATTCCATCACAGCGGCCAAGTAGACTGGGGCCCCGGCACCAACACGTTGAGCATAGTTTCCCTTACGGAGAAGACGGTGGATACGACCGACGGGGAATTGTAGCCCGGCACGGGATGAGCGGGTCTTGCTCTTTCCTTTCGCTTTACCTCCTTTACCACGGCCAGACATTATAAAATACTTCAACAGTTAGGCAATGAACAGCAAAATGATAATCCAATAAAGTCTATTTGACTTTAAATAAGCCTTAGTAGGCTCCAGCTGCTAATTAGGTAGAGTTGGTATAATTATCATGTGACTCAGATATTTTCTTCAATTTTGACCAATGAAATTACAAGGCGCCAACTTAAAAATCGCCGTTTGCGTCAACTTGTAAATAGGAAGCAGATCCGGAAGTGATGAATGAAAGAACGAGGGAGAAAAATGCTATTTCAATTCGTCCACAAAATGCCTGTTGCGGACCCCTCCCCCACTAACTAGGTCTTAACAAAAATTTACCTCGCAAATGTAATCATCTGTTGCTGGTACTTAGTTACCGCCTTTCAATTCGACCTTAAATCCAGTCAGGGGCAAACTGCCAGGCGGAATTCTGGTTTAAGCACCCCATTATAACCTTTCATAACTTTATTTTTGGGGAATTTGTGCTCTACACATAATTCATATGATTACCCACTTTCAATAATTTTTAATGTTTTGCCTTCGATTTTGTTTCATTTTCAATTATTTTTACGGTAGAGA
The DNA here is from genome assembly GCF_001194135.2 of Octopus bimaculoides. NCBI lineage: Eukaryota > Metazoa > Mollusca > Cephalopoda > Octopoda > Octopodidae > Octopus > Octopus bimaculoides. The sequence continues at coordinate 94,289,239 of NC_068990.1, read as the reverse complement.
TGGACCATATGTAATCTGAACCTTTCCCCCCCTTATTTATTAATTTTTTTTTACGGAATCCCACGTTTTAGGCTATGGAGATTCCGATTCTGAAAAAAAATTTTTTGAAAAATTTCAATTCCCCCCCCCACCAAGCAGGCTATTTACATGCTAGAAATAACAGCCAAATCTCACAAAACTAGTGTTAGGGTTAGGTTTACCCTGTGGATCTATATAAAAACTGGGGGGGGGGGAATCGAAATTTTGAAAATTTTTTCAGAATCGGAATCTCCATAGCCTAAAACGTGGGATTCCGTAAAAAAAAAATAAAATAAAACAAGGGGGGAAAGGTTCAGATTACATACAGTCCATCTCTACCATTTTTACGCTTTTTTAACCCTTCGTCGTTATTACTTTCTTTCTCTCTCTCTCTCTCTCTCTATATATATATATATATACACACACATTTAGTTATGAGGGAAGAACTCGGATTTTGTGTATTTTCCGAAGTCCCCTCCCCACTCCATTGGAAAAGATTTTTCACACAAATTTCTTTATAATCCTAATATTTGCCGTTTGAAAAGTATTTCTATAAAATTTCATTGAAAAAAAAAAACATTTTCCTAAAAGTTACGAGGGCAAAGCTCGGATCGTGATAGATCTATTTAGCTGTGATACCCTTTTCGTTTCTTTGTCACTTTCTCCTCATAAACACATTTAATGGTCTATTGTTGAGATTTAAGCAAAGCATCCGGACTGTTAAAAAATATTTTTCATAGTCGTGTGAATTTCTTTGTTAGTGTTCGGATACATTTTTCTGAAAATTCAAATTCTGGTGCTTAAAACCAGAATTCCGCCAACCCCCGTAATTCTAATTTCGAGGGGTAATTTGGGACAAGCGATCGTTTTGGTAGGCATAGGGTTAGGGTGTCCCAAATTGCCCCCATTCGAACGGTACTCCATTTCCTTTGTTCCTGATTTGTCCGAAATCTGAGGATTTCGTGGTGATGGGGAAAAATATAAAAACTTTAGAATTAATTTTTGTTGGCTGCATGATTAGAATTCCGGTACTAAAAAGTACCAAGATTCCTTCCAAATCACCAAAGTTCTAAGTGGATTTCGAAGACGTTAACTGAAAGAATTCTTCCGGGTGAAAGGTGTTATGCAAGTTACGATACAATGAATGTGGGGGTAAAATCTAAATTCACTATTTTTCTTTGTAAACATCTGAAATGCATGTTAAATATCCATTTCAGAAAGTGGAGAAAACAACTGGGTGTATTTTAAACGAGTCCTAGCATGCATTATGGCAAATGTGGCATTGCAAGATGATCGGAAGTCAGTGATGGTGAAATCAAAAGTAAAATCGCAAATCAATAGAAAGTCGAAAGTAACAATCATGAGAATATGGGTGGTCCTGAAAAGGACCGTTATTCTGAGCAAGTTCTAAGTAGATTTACTTGCTGCTGGTGTACTTGGTGACAGCCTTGGTACCCTCAGAGACTGCGTGCTTGGCCAACTCACCAGGGAGGAGAAGACGGACAGCAGTCTGAACCTCACGGCTACTGATGGTTGAACGTTTGTTGTAGTGAGCCAAACGGCTGGCTTCAGAAGCTATTCTTTCGAACAGATCGTTGACGAAACTGTTCATGATGGACATAGCTTTGCTGGAGATGCCAGTGTCGGGGTGGACTTGTTTCATTACTTTGTAGATGTAGATGGAATAACTTTCCTTCCTCTTCCTCTTTCGTTTCTTGTCTCCGGCAGGGCGAGTGGCCTTGGCCTTGGAGGCCTTCTTGGCTCCTTTCGAAGCAGTTGCTGGTGCTGGTGGCATTGCGTCAGTTACACAGAAGTGAATTAACTGTCCAACTCCTTGCCTACTCTATTTATAGTTGACAAGTAGGCTCAGCGGAGCAACTGGCTGACGTTGCGCGCCTTTCAATTTCATTGGTGGACTTTGACAGCAGCCTAATCACGTGACATAAGCCTGCTCGTTTTCGCTTAAGCAGCTGTTGACTGCTGGAGCCTACTAACTTGTGAATCCTTAAGTTGTATTATGCCTTACACACCGAAAACGGTAGTTTTGTTATGGGACTTCAACACTATCCTGCGCGCATCGATAGTGTAGGCTCTACCAATTGAAAAGGGAATCCATGCCACAAGGGTCTTACTAGACAGCTATAATCTAGCAAACCGCTACCAACTGGGTGAGCCGAGCGTTCCACAGTGGACGTGGAGTAACAACGACGGCTCACTCAGATCGTATATAGACAGAATATTCGTTAAGGAAAGAGATAAGCATAGCCTTAATTGTATTGTGCCTTACGCGGATCACAAACTTGTGACGTGTGAGGTACAGGTAGAAAGTGTTATAGACAGGGACCCGGGTATTGGAAAATGAACAAGTCTATTTTGGCTTTTGATGCTTTCCGTACCCGGATTAAGGAGTTAGTTCAGAGGGCGTTATGTGGCACCATCATTAATAATAGATGGTGTCTAGTCCTCAAGAGAGCCATCCGTCTTGAGTTCATTAGATTTAGCAAGCAGCTAAGTTTAGATAGGACTAGAATAGAGGGTGACTTAGTTAAGAGCCTAGATGAGGCAATGGAATCTGGCTCCGTGCCTAGAGTGTTGGCGGCGAGAACAGTCTTGTACCGTCACCTCATTGTCAAACATGAAAGATGCCGAATTAGAGCTAAGGTACGCGCTGGGAAACGAGAAGGTATTAACGTAGCCAGATGGGCTCGTCATGTAGAGAGTCAGAAGGGCAAAAAGTCCTGTATTAAGTCTTTAACTAACAAACAGGGTCGCAAGGTCTATGGACAGGAGATGCGAAAGGCTTTTCACCAGCATTTTGCTCAGTTGTTTGGGGAGAGCGGTACGCTTGAGCGCGGGGAGCCCTTAAGGGACTTCCTAGCTGTGTATTTTGAGTTGATTCCAAGGAACCAAACGGTCAATTCAAAAGTTTACATCAACAACTAATGAAACTGGAGGAAGCAAAGTAAAACGGCCAGAATTGACAAATGGTAAAGGAATCGTGTTCTTCCATGACAACGCAAGACCATACAGGTCTTTGCTAACTCGTGAAAAATTATTGGAGCTTGGTTGTGAAGTGATATCACATCCACTATATAGCCCTGACCTTGCACCATCAGATTACCATTTATTTCGAAGTTTGCAAAATTCTTAGAATGGTAAAACTTTCAATAATGATGATGACCTGAAATCGCACTTCGGATTTTGGCTGAAAAGGACCAGAGCGCGAAATCATGAGGTTGCCAGAAAGATGGCAAAAGGTCATCGAACAAAATGGAAATATATAATTGATTAAAGTTCACTCTTTGTATGAAAAAAAAAATGATTTATTTCACACTAAAAAAACGAAATTACTTTCTTGCCAACCCAAGACCCGCTCATCCCGTGCCGGGCTTCAGTTCCCCGTCGGTCGTATCCACCGTCTTCTCCGTAAGGGAAACTATGCTCAACGTGTTGGTGCCGGGGCCCCAGTCTACTTGGCCGTTGTGATGGAATATTTGGCTGCCGAGGTGTTGGAATTGGCAGGAAATGCTGCCAGAGACAACAAGAAATCAAGAATTATTCCCCGTCACTTGCAGTTGGCCATCCGTAACGACGAAGAATTGAACAAGCTTTTGTCTGGAGTGATCATCGCCCAGGGCGGTGTCCTTCCCAACATCCAGGCTGTCCTTCTCCCCAGGAAGACTCAGAAGGCAACCAAGTAAATTAATACGGAGGCATTTTGTCTTTATCAACGGCCCTTTCCAGGGTCTCTCACACTTTGCATATTGTTTTCTTTCGATTTCTTCATTGCGATTTTTTTCATATGAAGAATATTTGGGGCTAATGTAGTTTAGCACCTCTCCTGGAAAAATGCATTTAAAAAAATTTTTTTCCGGATTCCTACGTTTTAAATGTCGCAGATTACGAATATGCAATACGAAAGAAAAAAAGAATCTTTTCAAATTTCACCTCCCCCAATTAAAAGTTTGGAACTTTTTTTTCGAAATTTAAAATGCCCACCTCAACCTCCCCTTCGCCCATCCATTATCTTTCATATACACGTACATGCATCCATTGTGCAAATGTGTGAGTGTATACGAATACATAGAGCTGAATACGCTCACACACACAACACGAACACCCACATACATTGCGAGTGCTTCACTATTCAAGTAATGAACATGAAAGTCAATGCGCGTGCGCGTTTCATCCACTTTAACAAAAATAAATAAAAAATTTTTTTTAAGGAAATCAACGAACAACCAGTGACAGATCTGAGACCAAAAACGATTGATTGTCAGGTTACTTTTGGGTGATAGTTAACAATTGGCTAGTTTGGTAAGGGAGTATGGAATCGATTTCCCATAATTTATCAAAAACCGATGACGCCATTTCTCCACCAGTTTGCAAGTTATTGTATACATTACAAATTTGTAATCTTGCTACTGTTTATAACTCAATGAACAGAACAACAATCTATTTGGAAAACATTTGATGAAGTGAGCCGAAACAAACTCTTTGGAGATAGTTGAACACAGGCCGCTTGAACGACAGCAAAGAATTAATATCTTAATTGGTAAGCCAAAAGAAATTGAAATATTCACGTCTCTCGTCTGTAAACATCTGATTGCAAATGTTTACTTTTGAAAACACTTCAAAAATAAATCTCGAAGACGAAAAATTAAAATTTACTGCTTCTTATAATGGGAGCAGGTTCTCACGAGTTCCCTCCCTTATATCATTTCTTTGAAAATGTCTTTAAGAATTGTCATTTGGCCAGGATTCTTCTATCTCCTTTTTATTATTACCAGTCGACCAATTAAATCAATCAGCTGGCTTGTAGGAATCCTTTCGTTGCAGTTCACAACCTCATCGATGACACACCCATGTTACTCCAGTCCTATCTCTATCGAAATGCAAAGATGTTACTTAACACAAACTATTCTGTGCAAGTGAATTTGGCCTCACCGAGGCAATAAAAATCACCATTTGAGGCATGATCGTTACCAGCGTCGCCTTGCTGGCACGCGAAAAAACATTCGAGCGAGGTCGTTGCCAGTGCCGCTGGACTGGCTCCTGTGCAGGTGGCACGTAAAATACTCCATTTGAGTGTGGTCGTTGCTAGTACCGCCTGACTGGCCTTCGTGCCGGTGGCACGTAAAAGCACCCACTACACTCTCGGAGTGGTTGGCGTTAGGAAGGGCACCCAGGTGTAGAAACTATGCCAGATCAGAGATTGGAGCCTGGTGAAGCCATCTGGTTTGCCAGTTCTCAGTCAAATCGTCCAACCCATGCTAGCATGGAAAGCGGACGTTAAACGATGATGATGACGAATATATACCTAAGTATCATTTATACTATCCACTAATCATATGTATACAAATTCTTCATAATTTTTACAAATTTTTTATAATCTTTATAATTTTAATGATTTTTTAATTTTAAAAGATAGTTTTTTATTTCTTTTATAATTTTTTAAATAATTCTAGAAATAATTTTTATAATTTTTTTATAATTTTTATAATGTATATATATATATACTTATGTCTACTTATATGGGCGTATATGCCTTCAGACCAGTATATAATCATTATTTATGAGCATAAGTGTACATATGTGTGAGTATTGGATGTATAAAAGGCATATAGCAGGATATTGGTGTGTATGGATGTATTAGTAAATGCATTAAGGTTTGTATAGATATCTGGGCATAACTACAGATTCCGGCCCCGCCATCTACGGATGCACAAAATGGAGAAAAAGAAACAAATATGGACGACTTGTTCCGAAACACCCCCAAGTGGGGAACGGTCCTCAAAAGTAACCCCCAATTGTTTTCTCCCCAAATTCCTATGTTCACGTAATCTACATAGTCCGAGGTATATTTGTAGAAAATTTCATTAAAAAATATCTATTTTCATGAAAGTTAAGACGAATTGAAGCGGACGCTGGTGAATTTCCTAAAACATTCTCCCCCCAAAGTTTTGCATATTCGGAATCTACATGATATAATACATATTCGTAGAAAATTTCATTAAAAAATATTCATTTTTCTGAAAGTTATGTTCATCCAAAGTCGGTGGGGCAGGAATCTGTAGTTATGCATATATATATATATATATATATATATATATATATATATATA
>NC_068990.1:94258687-94282021 GCF_001194135.2 Octopus bimaculoides | reverse complement strand
GTGGGCTTTTCCTAAAAACACAACCTCACCAGTTAATTTACTTCATTTACGGAAGTTTAAATTAACTCATATATGGAAATTTATGGAGAGAATGTCAGCCTTTAATATTTTAATGGTGGACATTGGAATTAGACACTGAGGGAAAATGGCTGTAACTTTTTTTTATTTTTTAATTTTGACGATTTTCGTTTTCGATAATGTGTTCTATATGTCACGGTCATGCGATTCCCCCTAAAAAAAATTTTGGACCACCCCTCCCCTCCCCCCCACACGGGGGGGGGGGGGCGAATTTCATTTTTGACATTGTGTCTAATTCCAATGTCCGCCATTTTAATATTATTATATATATATATATCAGCACGCAATTTATATTTTTTTAGTCTTGACTCCAAGAACACATTACAAAATGATTAATAACTCCATACCTATGCAATTCGAACGTTTCTTTTTTTTTTTTTATAGTTTTTATCTTAGATACCAACGAGTACTTTCTGACAACTTGGATTTTCTATTATGAATATCTGTCTTTCTGTATGAAACAAATTGTATAGCAACATGAGTAATAAAATCTATAATCCATTTTAACATCTAATCTCCTCCATTTACATAAATATTAATAAATTTATTGAACTATGTTTAATAAGTTAAATCATAAATAAAAAAAATATATACTCATATATGTGTGTGTGTGTGTAAATATAATATAATATAATATAATATATATATATATATTATATTATATTATATTTACACACACACACACATATATGAGTATATATATTTTTTATTTAATCAGCTGAAGTTACAAAGTGACTCAAGGATCAACACTTGGCCATTGAGCAACTTTACAATTTCTGCTGGTTGAATAAAAATGAGTACACACATGTGATGCTTGTGTGTGTATGTGTGTTTGTTTACACAGCACTTCTCTGAAAATTTCAGAGTTACTAGTTGTGATTTTGTTGCTATTTTTGTTGTCAACAGATTCTTTGCTGGTTTTATGTTTGAAAAACAGGTAAAGGTTAACAACAAGAATGGTATTGAACTATGAAACAGTGGATCACCTTCCTTCTTCACACAGAAGGAATCATTGTGAACCAGGGTTGTAAATTTGCATCATAAGTGACATTGTCCAGTTCCAATCTTCCACGAAAAATATCTCTGGTCTTGGGAAATATCACTTCAATTGGAAACAAGTTGATGACCTCAGTAGATCCTGTCTGAGACATGCAAGCATGAAAAAGTGGATTTTAAACAATGATATGTGATTAGGTGTGGTAATCTTTTGTCATTGATTTACAACTTGATCAATGATTATTGATTATTTATTTCACTGTAGAAAAACTTTCAAACATAAAGGTAATAATTAATATGCAAGAATAAAATGAAGGTGAATTTACGTATTAAGAAACTAAAAGAGAATATAAAAGTAGTGAATTAACAATGATTTCACAGCATTTGTTTAAAACCTCTGCATTCTGAGTTCAAACTGCACCAAGGTCTTTTGTTCTTTTTGGGGTCAATAAAAAAAGTACCTCTGTTTGAGACGCTTAGTGGGTATCTGTTCCATCTGTTAGTATTCTAATATCAGTGCTTGCCAGAATGCAAAAAGGCCACAAAACATCAATTAACCTTCAAACAGTTCTGCCAATCCACCATCTTGGTTTGATGCTTTTTTTTTTATCAATCTGAAAGGATGAAAGCAATGCTTGGGATGACACAGATGCCATGCTATATAAATCCAGATAATCTCCTTTTCCATGGATAACCATCAGTGATGCAGAGACAGGGAGACTTGTAGGCATGGACAGCAGCTGGTCTTTCTAACATAAATCTTGGCCAGGTCTGCACATTGACCTGTATTGATGTATGCTCAATGTTGACTGATGGAGGTGATTTTAATCCTTCCATAATGTAAATGTTTAACTTCCAAGACACAATCAAATTATTGTTTAAGCCTGAATACAATTTATATTGTATTATTATTATTACCATTAGCCAAACATATAATTCAGGTGTTGTGTAACATAGTTTTCACTAGAACTTTAAAGTTCTTTGAAAATGATTATACATTGGTGAAAGCTGTTTGAAAAATTTTATTCCATTGACTCTGCCTAAGAGATTTATGGCATACTTATAATTAATCCCTCTTTAGCAATATCACCTCTTTAGATTGACATCAATTGAATTAGAAACTGATGCATTAAAGTGATATATTAAGGCTAATTTCTGTTTATCAAGCTTTATTGCAGTTGAAATTATATAAAATCTAATATAATTAGTGATTTAATTGGCCAAATGTCTTTGCTGAGTGTTGTATTACAACCTAGATGGTAGGACTGTATTTTGTAATTCTATTCTCATAAAATGTTTCAGGAATTTTGTTAAGATATATTTGTGGTAAAAGTGTTTCACTAACATGAAAGCCTATAAAAATATACTTCAAATCATTATCAACCAAAAACAAACCATTCTACTTTTGTTCTACTCTTGTAGGATATAATTTAGTAACAAAATATGAGCCAGGTTAAAAGGTGCCACATAAACTTCAGTGGAATCGGAAAGGAATCAGACAACAAACAGCTGCATTCAAAGATTCTCTCTCTTTCTCCCTCTTTCCTTTATCTTTCTTCTGCTTGTCTCCTCCTACTACACCTCTTAATATAAATTGCATAATTATTAAGTATGCCAGATTGGGATGTTGATGTATCATCATCATCATCATCATCATCATCAGTTTATGTCTACTTTTCCTTGCTGGCAGTGTGCCAGCACAGTCAAACCGTCCAACCCATGCCAGCATGGACAACAGAAGTTAAATGATGATGATGATGATTTCACAGACCGTTTATTAGAAGTCACCAAATAGTATATACATCTACACACACACACACACACATCTTCAAAATAGTTGATGTTAAGAAAAGGGCATCCAGCCATAGAAACCATGCCAAACCTGCCATTTGAGCTCAGCACAGTTCTCTTACACACTCAAGTCTCCAGTCTACAGCTATGCTATCTCTTCTCTCTCTCTCTCTCTGCCTTTTCTATCACTACTACTATAACGGTCTTTGTTTCTTGGATCTAGTTGCACTCATGCCACTCCACCATCCATTCCCAATCTACTTATTTCTCAGAGCTTCCTCAGAGTTTCCTCCAGAGCTTCCTCCCCAGACTGTTCGCCCTCTATAATTCCCTCTCTGCTCATGTCTTTCCTACCATTATTGACTTGTAACTGTTCAAGAGAAACATTAATGGTATTGCTCTCACCAGTGCAGAAGAGTCTGCAAAGGTCATGGTCCAATGGCCCTTTCTCCACACCCACCAAGTAAAACAAAAATGGAGACAAACATATTAAATGTGAAAATATTTCCATTTACCAGAAGCTAACATCCCTGACAATATATCCTCCACTTATTGAAAATGACATATTATTCTGAATGTAACTCCTTGATTTCGCAAACTCTTCCATCTTCAACTCTCTACAGGAACCAATCATTCTCTTTGCAAGCGTACCACAAAATGTTTCATTTCTAAGAAGCTCAATCTCTCTGATTCTATCAACTACTGACCAAATGCACTACAGATTGCACACGTAGACCACCTATCAAAACAGGAAATGGTCAAAATATAAAATGGACAAAAGAGAAGCATTGTTAATTGTTGTAATTGCAAATCTCCATCGCAGTTGCTGCTACTCCTTAATAAAAAAAACCCTCTAAATATTCAAGCATATAAAACACCCAGAAATCTACAGCAAAAGCATCCCAAATACAGTCCTTTTTTTTTGCTATTCAGTCCTCAGCCAGCAAAAGAGAAAGCTGCATCATTAATAGCTTCACTACTTTCCACCAAAACACTGTTCTGTGATGTAAAATAAGTGCAGAAGAATAACAAGAAGTGTTGCACTGAATTTAGCTTGCTTGTTGCAACTGCTTGTGACAGGGTGAGATATAGATTGCACAGTGATGCTAATTAAGAGATTTGCTGATCAATTTTTCTGTTCTGATGCATTCAATTTGCCACATAACAACTGGGCTTAATTATTATTCTCCCCATTAATATAATCAGTTGAATTAATCATATTATTATTGATATATTATAGACACCCTAATACTAACCCTCCCATTTAAATCAAATTGAGATTTTTAAAAAAATGGCTACTTTAACCTTATGCTGTTAAGCAAAATTATGGGACAAATAAGTTTAAATTAACATTGTGACATTTTCAAAAATAGAACAAAAGCAAAACAAATTTACTTCATATTGGATTTGTGTTTCAGGAAAGAGAGAGAGTATAAGTTGTGCATTTTAGTTGTGTAAATAAGACTATTAAATGTAGCATTTAAGCTTTGCGTTTTTAGGTTTGGTTTTAAACAAAATCAGGCTGCATAAAAAATACAATTTGATAAAATAACCAAGATCTTCGTTTCTAAAATATTGCAGCGCTCACATTAGCGCTCACTAATCTAACAATTTAGTGATTACATTTACACAAAACATAAGTCTAAGACTCTTGAGTATTATTATAGTGTAAAAAAAAATGAACAAAATAGATAAATGAGGAAATATTTTGTTTAAATAATGTTTTCCTGTCTTTTAATTCGGAGACAAAGGAATGCTCATGACCCAAGATAGATTGGAAGGAGGAAGTTTACCTCAAACTGCAGACCAAGCCCAAACGAATGCAGGCTGCTAAAGGCACTCAGGGTGCCAGATAATGTTGCTAAACCAAGTGAGATGGAATAAGTCTACACCTCAAATAGGACATTGCAGGATTTGAACTCAGAACATAAAGAACTCAGAACAAACGGTGTTTTTTTTTACATGTCACCTGCACAGGAGTCAGTCCAATGTTTTGTTCACATGCCACCGGCACGAGTGCCAGTAGGGCGAAGCTGGAAACGATCATGCTCAAATGGTGCTTTTTACGTGCCACTGGCACGGAAGCGAGACTGCTGCTCTGGCAGTGATCCCACTCGGAATTGAAGAGTTTTGAAGAGTGCAGTTCGATTTTAAGTTATTTTTTCAAAGCTATAATGGAAAAGACAAAGGAGCATATTCGGCATATTTTGCTGGATGAGTTCAATAAAGGCAACAACACAACAGAAAGTGCGAAGAATATTAAGGGGATCAGACAATAAATGTAAATAAATGAAGAACAAACAGAGAAGTTTGGATTTCATCATTCAACCATTCATTGACACCTGCGTGCCATTGGAAAAGTCAGCAAATTGGGTCAATGGGTTCCTCACAAACCTTCTGAGTCTAATCACATGCAGTGCTCTTCTTTGCTGTCATGTCTCACGAATGACCCTTTTTTGGACCGAATGGTGACTGATAACGAGGAATGGATTCTCTATAAAAATGTCAAGCAGTGAAGACAGTGGGTAGAGAAAGGAGAAACACTGGCACCCCAGGCTAAAGAAGGTCTTCACCCATGTAAGGTGTTGTTACCTGTTTGGTAGGATATGAAAGGTTTAGTCTACTTTGAACTTTTAAATCCAAACCAAACGATAACAAAGGAGATCTACTGTGAGCAGCTTAAGTCAGCACTGGAAGAAAAATGGCCATCTTTGGTTTCAAGACATCTTTCGTGGGGGAAGACCTTCTTTAGCCTGGGGTGCCAGTGTTTCTCCTATCCTTACCCACTGTTTTCAGCACTTGACATTTTTATAGAGAACCCATTTTTCATTATCAGTCACTATTCAGTCCAAAAAAGGTTCATCCAAAGGCTGGAGCAGTTTGAATGGGAAACGATGCCTTGCCCACCATATTTGCTGGACATTTTCCATCTGATTATCATTTATTCCACAGTCTTCAAAATCATTTGGAAGGTAAAAATATGAATACCGTAGATGAGGTCAGAACAGTATTGGAGGAGTATTTTGGGGGCAAATCTACCAGGTAGATGGAAGAGCGTTGTAGAAAATGAAGGAGAGTATATTTTAGATTAAAAAAGAACTTTGTTATTTTAATTTTGAAAAGTAAAAGAGGTATAAAAAAATTCGCGTTATTTATGGGATGACACCCAATATGTCTATGTCTTTTCCACAACTGGTCTCTTTTGACTGAACCACAGTTCCAGGCCAAAGCATAAATCTAAGGATTGGGCATTTGCCATCCAAAATGTTGTGAGGCTCTCACAGCTCTCTACTAATTGGGTAATGGAACAGGTACAATGCCAATCAGTACTCTAGCTGGGTACAGATATCCACCATGTATAGAGAAGTCTTCCTGGTCACATGAGTACTATCATTCGAATTTGTCTGAGATTATGTGGTGAACAGTTCTCAGTGCGCTCATTCCTGTGTCCAGTGACATGTAGAATTATGTGGAGTAGCCGCCCTGTGCATGTGTGTGTGTGTGTGTGTGCAAAGCAAAAATGTAGTTTACATGTTTGTATGCTTAGATACATATTTATAATTATATACACAAGTGTACAAACATGTGTGAGCACACACCACACCCATACACATTGACACATTCATTCAGATTGAAATTACTTAACTACTTTCCTATTTACAATGTCATTATGTTATTACAAGTATGTGCATTAATCCAATTTATATTTCTTTCTTACTGTGTGTATATCCCCCAACTCTGGCTGACATAGCCACATATATTAATCGTATATTTGTGCAAATGTATGTTAATATTTCGAGATTACTTAATACTTCTGTATTGTTTTGTTTGTAATCAATTGTAGTAACTAACACTTAGTAAACTACTAAATTAGAATAGTTGCATTCTATGAACAAATGGTTTTATCAACTTTTCCATCATTTGTTAGCATCCTCCCCCCTGACTGACGTCATCAGTGTCAGCTCTTCCACTTGTGACGTTATATATACTTTGACCTCCTCCTCTTTCCCTCTTCTCTCTCTCTCTCTCTTCAACTTTCCTCTTTTCTGTAAATTATCTCAAGAATGTCTGGTTCATTTGCGTCAGTAAGTGGCCTCCCTCTCTCACTATATTTTCTCTTTGTTTGCCTTTTCCTCTAACACTGAATGTAGTATGTACACATCTGGCCATTTCACTCTTATCATTCTTAGAACCTTTTTGAACTAATCTATTAAATTTAATTGACCAAACTTGGTGCAGGATGTGTGTGTGTGTGTGTGTGTGTGTGTATAAAAATCAGTGGATAAAGGCATATTAACTGATAGGTTTTGAAGCTCAAATCTACTGTGGATGGTTTGTTATCTCTAGTTAAGGCACTTAATTCTCTGTGTGTCTGCTTACTTGTTGGGAATAGAAAAAAATCTTATGAGAATGTTACTATTTAACTCTTGTTTGGACCCAATCATCTACTCTAATGAATTTTGGGGCTTTTGGGATGGGTGGGTAAACACTCATATATTTATTGTATCACAAAGTCATTGGATGAGGTTTAGTAGTAGTAGTAGTAGTAGTAGAGCAATATTCCATTGATCTTTACTTAGGGATTACAGCTTATACTCTTCCATCATTTTGTTTGCACACCATAAACGTTATGGTTTTGGAAAAGCTCCTCGTTTAACTTCACGCCAGAGCGATTGATCTTGGCTTAGCGATTGATCTTGCACGGTTGTCAATCCTGCAATAATTGTGTTGAAGACCCGGAATTATTTTGTCGATCACAAGGAAGGTAGATGTACAAGGAAATGACGAATACAGCAGACATATAGAAGAAAGTGTTTGAGGAATTGAAAATTGAACTTAAATATTTTTGACACTTAAAACTTTTCTGGAAACAAATTTTGTTAATCAATTAGTATTTGTTACTGTTCCAAAATATCTTCACAGTTTAGAGAGATTTGTGATTCTCTAGAAAGATATTATCAAATTTTCAAAAAGGTTTTGATGTTTCTTTTTAGTTCCTAAAAATCCTTTTGCACTGAAAATCATTTGGAGTTTTTTCTTTCTTCTTTTTTTTTTTTTGCATGGTTTGCATTGAAATCATCTTTAAGACAAGAATGAATTTACCACAGATTTGATCTTTTTCTACTTGCATTAAATCATTTGCTATTTAAAAAAAAAGTTTTGGTCCACCCAAATAAATACTCTTTAGTGCTACTGTGTACCACCACCACCACCACCACCACCACCACTACTTGCATTAATTTGCACTCTACCAACATACCACATAAGACCAAACAGGAAGCTGGTACTACTACTAAATGGTATGAACAGGTATGATCTGGTATGAACATCATCCTGAGCTGAGTGGACTGGAACAATGTGAAATAAAGTGTCTTGCTCAAGGACACAACACATTGCTTGGTCCAGGAATTGAAACCACAATCTTATGATCATGAGTCCAACACTCTAACCACTAAACCATGCACCTCTTTCTGTAAATATTAAAATGTCCATTTGTTTGGAATTGAAATGTAATATGCTACGCTGATGGGGCCAAACAGAGGCTGAAGCACATCCTTAGCCATTTGTTGTCTCAAAAACAAATATCAGATTCTCCATTTTTCTCAAACATATTAGTTGAGACTCACTGTACAGGTTTATTCAATCACTGAATTAAAAAAATGTGACTCACAAGGTGTCCATTTGGGTGATTTTCCTGAGTCATCTTCTCACTCGTGCACACCAATTCATCACTCATTTACAGCTGAGTCGCCTGGAAAAACACGAAATGCTTTGCTCAAGAACACAATGCACATCCAGTTTGGGAATCAAAACATGGTCCTAACCACGAGGGACACACACTTATTGAATGGCTGTTGACTCTTGAGTCCATCTGCCCTTTGATGGCTTTTGTCTTTCATCCTGCAGAATGTTCAACAAATCAGCCTCCTCACTTGATGGAGTTACCAGTTTAGTTGCTGATGATCGTGCAACAGGTTGTCCTGTAGAGGAATGAGGAGATCAAAGAAGCGGGTTGCAAATTACACTTAATAATATTGGTATTGATGAGATAACATGATTGAGCAGCGGCAATCCTTTCTTGATCTCAGAATGAATTAAAATATTTCAGTTCTAAGGAACAGACTAACAGCTTGTAAGGTTATCCTTTCTTTACTATGATATCCATCTTAAGAGGGAAGAGATAAAACTCAACTTCATAGAGCCATGTGTTAAAGAAGCTGTTATACCTCGAATAGTTTCAATAAGATAACCTGTTCACCTTGAATAGTAAGTGTATATGTTTCTCTAAATTGTATTTATGTTGGATTCATTTTCTTCTCATTCCATTATTTTTAGGTCAGCTATCTAGATTCATCCATTCTCTACCTTAGATCAAAAATGGAATTTTTTTTCTGTGTATTCTGGACTCTTGACAACACGATTGAAGAGTTTAAACCTTGCTACAGTTTGTAAGTTTTGGCTCTAGGCCAGACACTGCTGTTTGTTTCAGTCTCTGTGGTTTACAAGTACCATTTCTAATTCATTAGTAGCAAGAAATATCCATCTGTAAGATCACTTATTCCAACGATATACAAAAGTCTAAATTTGAAAATGACATTCTACCTATGTGGCAATAGTTGTAAAAAATAAATAAGTAAATAGAAAAGAACCAAGTGTTTATTGTTTATTGTTTAGTGTGGAGTATTTTAATACTTAAACAAAGGTTTTGGTAGCATTGGTTTTAATGTCATGAGATATAAAGGCCATATTCCAGTGTAGGGTTAGAAAGCCAGCTGAAGTTAGTTGAATAATTAATTTGATGAGGGAGACAATACAAAGCTTAACTTGTTGATTTAAGCTGAGAAAATGTTTTGCTTCATTTTACACAAATATTTTGTTCTGAGTGAATTTACTACAAATATTTTCTATGTAAAGTGATGTTAGACATTATAAAGTACTTCTGTGGAAGAAAAAAAGAAAAGAACCAAGAAGTATCTCATTTCAGAGAAGGGTTGGCAGACTCTGTGAAGTGTGATCCACAATGCAGTCACCCAGCAAGCAATAAGTTTGCTGTTTCCATTATCCTATAGGAAGATTCCTATTTTCAGACCACGTAGCCTCATTTTTATGTTTAGTCTAAGATAGAAAAAAAAAAAGTGGCTAGGTAAGTATTTATATAAATAAGTGTAAATTTCAGAGAATAAAAATGTTCTGATGCAAATAGTTTTAACTGATTGTATATTCACGCATTTAGGCAGACATCTAATCTCCCTCTCCCTTTCCACTACACTTAGTTCCTCATAGATAAATACCTACACAGATGCATGATACTAAATTTCAATGCCCGGAGAGGAGAGAAAAGTAGCTTTCTTTGGCTAGGAAATATTTAACACAGCTTAAACATAGGAGCAGACACAAATGCAAAGTATTTGAGTCTGATGATTTCTTGTCTCCCTTTTCCTAGGGAGCAGCTTGATGTATTCGGTGAACGGTGTTGGAGAGCATAAAGATTAAAGTTGTAGCTGAGAAAAAAGTTAGCTGACCTGGAGGAGTGGAAGTCATCTGAACATTGGAAAAGTGTTACCTGTATCACCGTGATTCATGTTGGGTGTTAAAATGCTGTTACCATGACTGCTGCTCAGTGCTCTGTGAACATTGCAAAGGCTGTCAGATGTGACTGCCAAGGAGACTATGAAGCGGTGGCCCGCAAGTAAGGATGAAACAGAAATATTATACCAATTCAATGAGTAAGCATTTATCTGGCTGAGATTCTGCTTGTGACAAAGGCCAAGGCAAGATTACAACGACTGGTTGAAAGGCATTAAAAATGCTGGATTGAGGTAAACCAAAGATGTGTAGCAGGCATTCAATGAAACTTGCTTTGATAACATAAGAAAACAAAAAAAAAAGAAAAAAACAAACAAAACTTAGCCAATCCCGTTATAACAAACTCAAAAGCAAACAATGCACATGCACGAATTTAAAAATATAAAATAGCGACAATTTAATCCATCACACCTTGTATGTAGACACAACAAGGTTCTTTCAGTTTTGGTCTATCAAACCTACTTACAAAGCTTTGGTCTGTCTGGTGCCATAGCAGAAGACACTTGCTCAATGTGCTGTGCAGTGGGATGGAACCCAAGACCATATGGTTGGGAATTAGGCTTCTCAAACCACACAGTCAAGTCTATATATGTAAATATCCTTCTTGCTTCTGATAGGTAAAAATGATCAAACCTCATTGCCCCTTTTTTATCTAATAATGGTACTGATATATAGACTTACTGATTAATATAATTTTACTTTCATTTTGCCAACAACCTAATTTAAAAAACTTCTTTTAAATATTTCATTGTAGTTCTCTGATGTTTTGAAATCTCTCTCAAAGTTTTATTTCTCTTTTTTATTTTAAAGAATTTTAAAGTGCCAAATGCTAAAAGTTTTCATTTGAATATTGCGTATTTTGGAAAATTTATTCATTGAATAAACTTTGTTTTGGTTAGGAATTGAGTTCTGTGTCTTTTCCTTGGATAAATGCTCTTAATTTTAGATGAAATTATGCATTAATACGACCTAGAGAAAGATGGAATCTCTTAAGTTGTAAAGTTCTTGAAATATCTCTTTAGAATAATTTCAGCAACTTAAAAAAAGGTCAAGAGTTAAGAGAAGAAATTACCCTTAATTCTAAATTTGGTAAATATCTGTAAAAACATTCTAAACAAATTTAGATTGTTTTAAGTCAGCCACATTTCCTGTCAGATGGTAACCTTAACTGTAAAAAAATTTCCTTTTGATAAATTCAAAAGAATGCTACAAACAAGCTGTAATTACTTATGTAATAATTCATGACAGGAAAAAGAAAACAAAATCGAAATTGAATTTTTGTTTGGAATTGTTTTCTAAAATTGAATAACAATTATCTTATTTGTAGTATTTAACTTCCATCCTCTGAGGATTTACTTCCTGTGGAAGAAGTGGGATAAAAACGTAAAAAAGAAAAAAGAAAAATTTTTAGCATTGCTGTTGATGAGTTGATAATTTATCAACAACAGCAACCAACTGACACAGACATGTTTTTATTTCAATCTCGTGTATTTGAATTTGAGTTGTGCCATTCAAGTAATGGCTTGCTTGTTGTTGCTGATAAGAGATTTCAATGCGATCTGACAGTTTATTCTTAGTCTTATTCATTACCAAAAGTAACTTTAGGAGCTGGATTCCAGCATTCTCTGAAAAGACTCCTTATGCTCTCACTTTGTATGTTTGTCTATAAATTTTTACTGATCAATATCAGTGTTGTGAATATTTAAAAAAAAATTTTTGGATTCAGCTTTAAGTTTCTACTTTTGATAAATAAAAGCTTATTATTTGCAGATACAGGAACCATTTTACTAAACAAGCATTATTTTTGTATTGATTATATTGTTTATATATACAATTCTTTCTTTTGCTTGTTTCAATCATCAGACTGCAGCCCATGCTGGGGCACCACCTTCAAGAATTTTAGTCAAATGGTGACTCCCTGGTGTTTGTTGTTTTTTTAAAGCCTGGTTCTAATTCCACTGATCTCTTTTGTTGAACTTCTAAGTTACTGGGAGTAAACACACTAACTCTGGTTGACAAGCAGTGGTGGGACACACACACACACACACACACACACACTGGGCTTCTTTCAGTTTCTGTCTACTATATTCACTTACACAGCTTTGGTTAGCCTGGAGCTATAATGAAAGATACATGTCATGTGGTGGGACTGAACCCAGAACCATGTAGTTGGGAAGTAAACCTCTTACCACACAGCCATACCTGTGGCCTTCCAAACAAAGTAATATTTCTGTTTGTATGGCAAACATGAATAGCATTTATAGTCAGACATATTCTCAAGCTCCCGAGGAGGAGGATGAAGAGTAATTCATGAAAAGATTGAAGACCAATCTTCAAACTGTGTATATACATAATATACATCTGTATCTAATGCAGTTTAAAGCTATTTGACAAATAACCCCTATTTAGAAATCCATGTATATTCCAGTTCATCATCATCATCATCATCCTCATCATCATCTTCTAGCGTCCATTTTCCAATCAAGCATTTCAAAGTTGCTAAGGCTGGTCTTATTCAGAATACACATAAAGAGCATTCTTCTTCATGGAATCAAACCTTGTGTTAAAGGAGCTTCAAGGTCATCTTGATGGTATGTTAGGTTTCTCTTGAGGATCCAGAACATATCACGGAGGGAACAAGACCAAAAGAAATTTCCATGCACAGTCTACTCATCTCTGCTATTGTTGTTCATTGCAAAGTAGTCTTTCCTGGCCACTGCTGTCATACTGAATACTATTGTATTCATAATTTTAATTAATTTACTAAAATTTATAATTAGCAATTGGTTTTCTCAACATAAGAATAAGTCTTGGGGTCGATTTGCTCGACTAAAGGTGGTGCTCCAGCATGGCCACAGTCAAATGACTGAAACAAATAAAAGAATATTTGTTCTGTTTCTTGTGACATTTGATCAATGGTAGTTTTTCTTTCTGTTTTTACTTGCTGCCAGGCTGTTTTTTTTTTTAATAATACCATACACCTGAAATACCTGTTATTGAGTCAGTGAAGGAGCCTCTACACGACAGGTTGACCTTCTAGAAATAACAGTTAAACTGCACCCTGCCATCTTAGAAAAGGACAGAGTTCCTTGTACATCAGAGAAAAAGAGGAAGGTCGTGGCTGATCCTAGGCTTATCCTATCAGGACTAACCCAGGGCTAAATAACAATAACAATGATTGCGTTCTTATTCTCAGAGCTCACGGAGATGATCAAGGCAAAGAAAATACATTAATAATTAAAGACAAACATTGTAATTTATGTTGTGTAATTTACTTTGTTTTGGTAATGTAATTGGAAATGTGAAGAATATTAAACAAAAATACAAGTTTTTGTAACCATTCATTGCCATGGGAATATTTTGCTGCTTATATCTCCTCTCTTGTGAAGCTCTTTCATTATTTAGATATGTGTGTTTGCATTCATTTAACTCTTGGCCAGACTCAAACAGAAATGTTTTTGAAGATTGTTAAATAAAATCGTTCAAACCGCATGTGTTCCACAAACAGCACTTTTCTCTTTTTTTTTCTTTTGTTTTCACAGTTGGCACTTGTAGGTGCACAGTTTGAATATTGTTATTCATTCTTTTACTCTTCATGTTTATTTAATAACTGAAAAGAGAGCAAAAGTATTTACTACACAAAAACTTACATTATGTCAGCATTCAGGAATGTCAGCATAAACACAGTGTTACAGCATTACAGACTTCAGTGGGTTGCCAAAGTTTTGTGTTGCTCATCTGTTGAGTTTCTTTTAATGAATGAGACGACTCAAGCTATCTTGGCTACAGGTTACCGCTAACTTCTTTGAGGTTTCTTCATAAAGCAGCCAATTCCTCACTTAAACAAATCATGGATTTCTTTTCTTTTGAAAATACAAATGTAGGTTGGAAATAGATGGGAGAGAAAAACTGGGTAACAGAGGGAGAAAGAAACCTAAGCACATTTTTCTGCAAAGTTGCTCTTTTACATATTCAGAATTGTTCAGACATGCATTTCAATATGCTTTGAACCCCTTTATTTCTGCTGCTACAAATGAAGTCCTTTGCTCAAATACATGCTCATAAAGACACAGTTTACTTTGATCATTATGTATTTATGATCGAAGTTAAGGTTTGGTAAAAGTAAGGTGGCAACAGTTGTTTGGTCTGTGGACTCATCTGAAGAAACCTGCTAAAGTCAGCAAAGTGTTTGCTGTACATAATCTCTAGATGGAAGCAGTTCCAGTTAAATTGGATAGAAGACTCAGTTTATAAAGAACATGCTACATTCTGTGCTGCATTTCCACCTCAATGATGTTGTTTCTTAGGCTATTTGGTTAAAACAAATGCAAAATTTCCTATTCTAATTAAAGTAAAATATAATTAAAACGCAAGTTGTTCCTGTGATCACTTAAACTATGTTTTTAATTACATGCATGTATAGATATTTATCATCTACTTAATGACTTACTGCTTATCAAAATATTACAGTTTATATTAAATTTTGTTGACAATAAAAATAAATGGAAAAAATGTAAATGGCCTATCTAAAATCAAACATTTCAAAAAGTATGTTTCTTCTAAGCTAACTTTTATAGAAATTATTATTTTATTTTGTTGCTTCTCTTGTTTTCTCGAATGTGTAGACTTTTACGTAAATTATTAGCTTTGACACTTTCCTTGCTTTTAATTTGATTCAAACATTCTTTTAAGCAAATAGCGTTTTATTTAATTCAGTGATGCTCTAAAGAGAAATACTTCAGAAAAATAAATAATCTCTTTCAGGATCATTAAATAAGAATAATTATTGAAAGTATTGGAAAAGCAATCGGTGTATTGCTAGAATCTGTATTAGAAGCTACATTTCACTCATTTGCTCAGATATTAATTAATAAGTCAGTTTTATGTTTACACAATTGTTTTGGAAATTAATATATCCATTTCATTATTATTCTGTTTCTGTTTCATGCAAGAAAGAATACCAGAAATTTATAGATTAATTAATTTCTAGGATATTCTAGCTCTAATGATATATATATATGTATATGTATATGTTTAAATTATATTTGTATTTAAATTATATTTACTTGAACTTATTTTTAATTAAGGTAAAAGTAAATGACAGTATAATTACTGATATCTTAAATCTGTTCAACATTATACATGTTGTATGAATTCAATCCATTATGTATTGATAATCATTAAATAATATTAAACAGATATTCTAAAGATAATTGTATAACCATTCACTGATTTTCAATATCCTTCTGTTTATTATGTAGGTTAGATTGTATAAACATCAAGATCATCATCACCATCATCATCATCACATGTCTATTTCTTTGGCAAGGGTTGAACCAGTCACATAGTATTTATTACTCATCTTTGATCCTTTGTCTGACACACACACACACACACAGCAAAGTAGCCATCTTATTTCTGCCATCACCTTGGGTCCCTATATAAAACCAATATCATTGTTTCTATCTTAGTCTTTCGTCCATATTTGCATAATTTATTCCATATTTACATAAATAACATCGTTTGTGACAGGTATATTACTGCCTAAATAATTAGTATACTACAGATGTTTTGTACATCAAATGCTGTTTTGTCTGTCCTATATAATTAACAATTAAGAATGGTTTCTGGAAGTTTCATTCAACATGAATGCTTTTGTATTATGATCAACGTTTTAGAAAAGAAAACTATTTCATGGCAATTTACTGCCATTTGTAAGAATTATGTTTCTAAAATCACATGCACTCGTATGGATGTTGAAAATGACTTTTTGGTAAAAATGTCTTTTTAGGATGAATTTTTTGAATCCTGATTTTGCACAGGAATGTCAACACATCACTTGTGAAATTGTAAATTTGACTTCATCCCAAACCAGCCACTGTTATTTTGGTCTCTTTCATTTTCAACATTAAAGCTTTTACAATTTGTGATTGTTTGATTTGGTCGATGATGACTCTTTTGCCAAACAAGTGTGAACCAAATTATCCAAATATTATAATTGAAGAATTTTCTAATTTATTGATTTGTCAACATCTGGGTGGTTTTTATTTTATGAGATTTCTCTTCTAATATTGAATATCTATAGAAACAAATTATGAAAAAGTCTTTCTCTTCCCCCCTCTCTCTCTACCTTATCCTCTTCCTCCTCTCTTTCTCTCTTTCCAATCAAGGTAGCCATGTACCTCCTCCTCTACTGCAAGGCACCTATTTCTATTCCTCTATTCATACTATAACTTCCCATCACCTGGCACAAAGCGATATCTCTCAATACCTTCCCCGCTTCTCAGTTGAGGAATCTTGTCTTGGAAGTCAGTTGGTAACCTTACTGCTGCTGGTACCATGTAAAAGGCACCCAGTTCACTGGGTAAAGTGGTTGGTATCAGGTAGGACATCCAGCTGTAGAAATCAGGCTAAAACAGACAGTAGAGCTTGACACAGCCTTCCAGCTTTCCCAGGTGGCAAATGTTCTGGTACATTAAGCCCCAGGAATAGACTCCCTCATATGTGAGGAGGGCTCCTTAGAAGTAGTAGACAGTTTCTGCTACTTTGGTGAGCAAGTTAGTAGGGGTTGTTCTGAAAGAATAGCTGCTAGAATAAGAATCAGCTGGGTGAAGTTCAGAGAGCTACCACCTCTGTTAGTAACGAAGGGCTTCTCCCTCAGAGTGAAAGGCAGATTATATGATACCTGTGTATGTACAGCTATGCTACATGGCAGTGAGACATGGGCTGTGACTACTGAGAATATGCGGAGACTTGAAAGAAATGAAGCCAGTATGCTTTGCTGGATGGGTAATGTCAGTGTGCATACATGACAAGGTGTAAGGGATTTGAGAGGAAAATTGGGTATACTTAGCATCAGATGTAATATGCAAGAAAGAAGACTGTACTAGTTTGGCTATGTAATGTGTATGAATGAAGACAGTTGCATCAAGAGATGCCAATCTCTAATTGGAGAGAGAACGCGTGGAAGGAGTAGACCCATGAAGACGTGAGACAAAGTGGTGAGAAAGGATGTACAAGTGTTGTGACTCACAGAGGTGATGACAAGGGGCCAAGACTCCTGGCAGTTTGCTGTGCTTGAAAAGACATGTCAAGCTAAGTAAAAGCATGGCTGCCCTTGCATACAGGATCATCCCCTGCAACCCTCTCTAATCTTGCAGGCTTGTAAGTGCTGGTGCACTTAACCCTAAAAAGCACCCATGCAGGTGCTGCATAAAAGCACCCAGTCCACACCCTGTAAAGTGGTTGGTGTTAGGAAGGGCATCCAGCTGTAGAAACCATGTCAAAACAGACATAGAGCCTGAACAGCCCTTCACCTGGTCAGCTCCTGTCAAATCGTCCAACCCATGCCAGCATGGAAAACAGACATTGAATTATGGTGATGATATTATATGTATGTACTTCAAAATCATACATAAAAGAAAAAAAAACACAAACAAATGGTAAAGGAACAACAAATGGTGTTTTAGTTTGGAAAAATGGAAGAGTCTTTGATGTTTTGAGTCAATACTCTTCAACAGAGAGGAACGAAGAGAGAAAACAGATGGAGAAAGGAAAAAAAAAAACCATATCTGGATTAATGGTTGCACATATTATATAACCCATGCCAGCATGGAAAACGGATGTTAAATGTTGATGATGATGATGATGGTATATACATATATATATTTGTATGACATTTAAGTTGTTTATACAGAATTTTAAATAATAACTGTATTCATTTTGTTTCTTGTAAGAATGATTCTGTTTTCAAAGTAGAAGCATCAGTGTTTAGACGATATTATTTTAGAAATTAATCCATTGGAGTCTAAAAGATTCCAACAGTTTTTACTCAGAACAATTCTGGAAGCTCTTTTTCTCAACAGTGTTTTGATTTCAAGTAAAAGTCTTTATATATTTATCTAGTTTCTCACAATTCATTTTTATCTTATAATCACTATACGTCACCATTATTACATCATAAAATTATTAACAAAACACATAGCAATACTAATGCATATTATTATGCATCTAGATTACACCTTGAACAAACACAGCCAATAAAAGAAGAAGAGATGCATTCAGTGATACAGTGAACTTTATGCACGAATACATAGTCTTGGGCTAAAGAACTATTTAGTAATAAAGAAGAAAACTGGAGATGCTTACTGAGAAGCAAAAGAAGAGCTGTTCATTTTTCAATGAAGCTAATCACAGAATTAAATGGAAATATTAAAAATAATAAAAGAAAATTTTGATGAAAGAAGAAAAATGCTTTGCTATTTGTCGACAATGAAAAAATATAATCTTGTTAAGAATACATTCATTTATTTATTATCAACTAAATTTAATCATATTCAAATCCTAATTTTAATGTATATGTGAATAGAACATTTTGTGATTTAGTAACAAGAAAATAAATAGCATAATAATAATAATAATAATAATAATAATAATAATAATAATAAGGATAAAGCTATCAAAAGCAAAAGAAAATATAAACAAAGCTAATTAGAGGAGAAAAAACAGGTATTAAAAAAATCTTTAATTATTGATATAACAAGAAATGTGTGTAAGTGTGCATTTATTTGTGCATAAACAGATATTTTAATGTAGAAATATGCTTGTATCTGCATGCGTTTTGGTATAGTTATGTGCAGCAATAATAAATGGTTGCCATGCTAATTCACTTGCTTGTGATTTGAATAAAAAGTCACGAGGATTGGCAGGTGCAGTTTAGCTTAATGTGTTCAAAATCAGTTGTAATTGCTAATTTTACAGATAAAAATAAAACCAATGTTTAATTTTGAGACAAATATTGTAAATTAGTTATTATTTAAGAGAAATTCTTTTCACTTTTCTTCTTTTTCTTCAAGTGAAGACTTATTTTTATCCATTTATTTCTTCTTTAATTTAATAAACATGCTTTGTTTTGGTAAGGATTTATTTGAAACCTCAGAAAATGCATGAAAATTGTATGTGTGTGTGAGAGAGAGAGAGAGAGAGGGAATTTAGTGAATTCAAGTGATAGCTAGTAGTTCTATTTTTAGTTTTTAGTTATAAAAGTGAATTATCTTCTCAATGCCTAAGGTATTGCTGGCACACAACTGTAAAGTTATGCAATTCAATAAGGAAAAAACATTGTTTCTTCAAGATGTTTTCAGTAATTCATATGCAATGTCAAATAAGAAACAAAACAAAAACATTCCATTAATAACTGATTTATGGTGGTTTGAAGAAAGCAAATGAAATTCTTTGAGCAAGTATTTATATTAGTTGCTGAAAGTTTACTTTGATGATTGTCTATCAGTTGGATGTGTGATGTTAGTGTTCATGAATGATGAGGCACAAATGAGAGAAAAACTAGGTGTAAGAGGAGTAAGTTGTATTGTACAAGACTATACTGGTATGGACATGTAATGTGAATGATGGTTACTGTCACTGATATGTGTTACATGTCCATATCAACACAGGTGACAGGTGAGTAAAGAAGTGCCAGGAAATTCACGTGGAAGGAACCAACGAGAGAGGAAGAAACGAGCAGAAATGGTAAAAGATGATCTCAGGAAGCTAAATCTCACAAAAGAGATGACAAAGGAATGCAGAAAGTAGTAGGTTGTTGTGTTTGAAAAGGGACCCGTCCAATTCTAATGTGAAAACGATGATGCTGTTATCAAGTTGGCTGTTTGCCAATCTAAATCAACAGAACTGAAAATAGGCCTTCATATAATCGTTATATTTGTTAATATCTGATTTAACATTGGCCACTCTGCAATATTGGTGTCATCTAATCTAAGAGACACCCAACCCATGCCAGCATGGAAAACAGACATTAAATGTTGTTGTTGCTGCTGCTGCTGCTGATGATGATGATGAGGATGGTATTACAAAACAAATGGTCTCAAAGTAAGCTCACCTAAAAGCCCTCATGTAAAATATAGAAATCCAATAAAACTAGGCTCTATGAGGTCACTCAACATGCTTGAAATAGAAACCAATTCTCATAAATCACACATTGTCTTAAAATGAAAGGTCTGTTAGATGCGTTGTCTTTGATGTATTTACAGCTGAAAAACATCAGGTTGGCTATGGACGGAACACCTTTTGATCACAGCGCTGCTCAACTCTGGCTAAACAACAACCATTAATAGAATTTATGTATGATTCCAAATGACTTGAAGTTAAGGCAATCATGAAATGACTACCTGCATCTCATCCTGTGCATCTTAAGGTTCGGTTTCCAG
Source organism: Octopus bimaculoides (assembly GCF_001194135.2). Classification (NCBI taxonomy): domain Eukaryota; kingdom Metazoa; phylum Mollusca; class Cephalopoda; order Octopoda; family Octopodidae; genus Octopus; species Octopus bimaculoides. The sequence goes on along the minus strand of NC_068990.1, from coordinate 94,261,346 downwards.
TCTTGTTTCAATCAATTGCTAATTTCATTGTCCTAACAATATTTTTCTTGCTTCTCAATTGACAGGATTGCAGTTTCTAGTAATTTATCTTTTACATAAACGATACAAGACTTTCTTGAGCATTTTGCCAATTTATGACAGGGAGCCAAGACATGTCTGTTGCCAGTATTAACAAACATAACAATATTGAAAACAACTACAAGCTGAATGATTCTTTGAAGCAGATTCTTTTCATTGAGCTAACCACTGTAGACTTGGTATATATTTTTTCATGGTAGCAGCTCTGGAGAGGTTATTTTCCTATGTTGTGAGAAATAAGATTCCTCTTTGCCGTCCTTTCTTGGCATAACTCAAAGTCAATGCTTCCTTTCTGCTATCCAAATGCAATACCTGTGATTGGGCTAAGTTTATGCATCTTCTTCCATTCTTTGTGTTTTCTTTTAATCTGTGTTGTGTATGCTGAAGAGATATTCTTCCACTTGTTCCAATCATTAGGCTGCAGCCATGTATGTAAATGTTTTTTGTGTTTTTGTCTTGTGTGTGTATGGTATATTTATTTTGTGAAGTATGATGGTTGGTTGTATTCGATGTTCTCTGGTCGATTTCTCTGTTGCTGTGTATGTGCAAGTTGATTCAGGACTGTAACAAATGATATTAGACTTGGCTAGAACAAACCTGTCCAGCCAATTGCAACAAGGAAAAGACAAAGGTCAGCTTTATATGTTAAGAGAAAGAAAACAGTGGGCAATAGTTTTAAAAGTAGATTAGAGCAGAGTAGATGAATAATTTGGTTGATGATAAAAAGCTAAATCAAGTCAAGTGCTTTGTGATAAAATAAATTGACATTTAAAAATATTTTGCCAGTTGTGTTAAATAAAAGAAACCATTTTAGATATTTGTTAATCTCTAAAGAATTTATTTATAAAAGACCTATTTGTACAATGTGCATGTAAAATCTGTGCATGAGATATATTGTAGTGAAAAGTTTATGATTTAATTTTAGAAAAAGAAATGTTTATTGTAAAGTTTCCTTTGGAACTGAAATTTCAATGAGTTCAGTGAGTTGTATTGCAATGGAGACTGAATATTTCTTGTTATAATTTATTAAAATTTATTTTGTATTATGCTCTGAGTCTATCAAACTGGAAAAAGCAGGCTAAAAATCTGACATATGAATGTGTGTGCATAAGCACATGGCTTTAGGTCCAGTCCCACTGTGTGGCATCTTTTACTAATAACTGAAACTGATCAATTTGGTAGATGGAAACCGTAGAAACCTATTGCATTTGTATAGGCAATTCCCTCCAGCTATCACAGGTCATGTTCTTTGGCTGTACTATTCCAGCAGAACTGTGGAAGCACCAAATACTATATCTACATGCAATGTCAGACTTCTCTTCTTCTTCAGGACAATAATTTGTTCCACTCCATGAACAAACTTCTTGGACTACTGTTACCTGATGCAAATCATTATATTTTTTATCAGATTCAAACATTTTCCTACATCTAAAATGTTGCTGTGCAGGTACATAAGGAATACATTCCTATATATGCAGAGCTTTAAACTATGTGGCAGTATTCTTTAGAACAATCACCAAACATTCAAGATAAACTGAGTCTGCACACACACAAGAATGCATGCATGCATGCACGCATGCAAACAGGTGGGAAGAGATCATATAAACTGTATGAAAAGCAATTGTAACGGGACTATTAATTGAAAATTTCACGTCACTTATAACATTTAAAAGTTGCTTAAATTTAAGTGTTTCTTTTTGGATTTGTACTTTGTAAACGTTCAGATGTGAATTGGATTGGATAGTTTTAAGAACACCTGTTTTGATCTATGTGAAATTAACTGGAGCTTTAAAGCTGATAAGATTTCTTGGAGGCAAACATTTAAATTTATAAATAGCAATACACTTGCATCATGGTATTCATGCAAACCACAGCAAAAGCCAGTATCAACTAAATACAATACAAAAACAAAATATCTTTATATCTTTACCATTAACATTTAATGTATACCAACCAACATTTGGAAACAAGTAAATTAATTTTCAAAATAAAGTCTTTCTTTGTCTCTTTACTTCTTTATCTTCATTGGTGAAAAGGTGAAAATGTGAAAAGGTGAAAAAGTGAAAATGAGTATTTTGTATAAATAAAAAAGTAATATTCTAACATTTAATACCTCAAAGAAAATCTTCATTTTAAAATGTAAACTAAAAATGTGGTTAAGAAGTTTGCTTAGCAATAATAAGGTTTTAGGTTTGATCCCCACCCTATAGTACTTCGGGCAAGTATCTTCTGTTGTAGTTTTGGGTTGACCAATGCCATGTGAGTGGAATTTGTGCAAAAACCCATCATCATCATCATCATCATCATCATTTAACATCCGTTTTCTATGCTGGCATAGGTTGGGAGGTTTGCCAGGAGCTGGCCACCTAGAGAGCTGCCCAGGCGCCATTCGTCTGTTGTGCCGTGGTTTCTACGGCTGGATGTCCTTCCTAATGCCAACCATTTTACAGAGTGTTTTTATACAGCATCAGTATGGATGTTTTTTACATGGCACCAGCACTCCCAAGCCCACAAAATTAGGAATGCTATATGTGTGTATATATATATATATATATATATATATGTATTTATATATATATAT
>NC_068990.1:94255627-94258677 GCF_001194135.2 Octopus bimaculoides | reverse complement strand
GTGTATATATATGTATGTATGTATTTATATAATGATTCAGTTTTGGGGATTAATAGATATGCAGGTATTCTATTTCAGATAATACAAAAAAAAAAAAAGACTTAATGAGTATATCTGAAAGTGCTACTTAGTTTATCAACCATGAAAGGATGAAAGGTAAAGTCGACCCTAGCAGCATTTGAACTCAGAACATAAAATTGGAGGAAATGCCACTAAGCATTTTGTCTGGCATGATACCGATTAAGCGCCAGCTTGCTACCTTTCTGCAAGTCATAATATTAATAGTTTTTCTATAACTTCTATGAAGATTCTTTTTTTATTTTGTTTATAACAGTGATAGAATCAGTTTTTCATTTGCCAGGAATGTATTAGTTCTCAGTAATGGAATTTTGTGGAATGTACGAAGGAGAAAGAGTTATTTTTTAAATTGTGATAGAATCTTGGTTTTCATTTCTCAAGTTATGTAATCTTGAATGTAACCACACAATCTGATAAGTACAAACTATTAAAAGTTGCATCTAGCTCAAATAATACATTGCATTTGCCTTCTTTCTCTGAGAGAATACAATTTATGAAAATCCCCCCCCCCCAAAAAAAAAAATCATGCTGGAAGTAATGAGCTGGAATTCTTTTAAAACTGCTGAAGATTGAGTTTCATGGCAAAGCATTAAAAAGGATAAATGTTGACATTTTTAAAAGCTATATAAATATTTTTAAAGGCAGCAGAAATTAAATAGTTTTGAGAATTTCTGGTATTTTTGGTTTTGTCTTTTTCTTGCAAGATAACCCTTCTAACGATCTGAATTGTCACATTTGAAATCTCATTATTCATCCATTTACAAATATTATGAATGCTTCCCATTTTCCTACTTATAACAATATTACTTCATCTCTATTCAAAAAGTATAGAATTATAGTAGAAATATTTCTGGTATGAGTCAAGTTTCTTTAGTATCATTTATCTTCCAAAAACGCTTTTGCCTAATTTAAATTTAATAAAAGGGCATCCGTCAATAGAGTTTACATCCTGACATCTTCCCTTCAAATCAAAGCTTTGCATTGCTCACTTGATTTGGTTTCTATCTGAGGGCATGCTTCATGTATTACTGCTTAAAAACCTTTACGTTTTGATTCAATATCGTTCTTTTTATTTAACATTAACAAGGTTTTATTTCCTTAACGTAATTACCAACTGGAGTCTATGGTGGTGACAACATTCATATTTTTTTTTCCTTTTTGTCTCTGTGACGTGAAAGAATAATTTATAGTTAAATTAGCAACAATTGTATTCAAGGGACATAACCTTTCAAAATAGCGGTTTATGTTTGCTTCCCCTTCGCTCTTTTCTTGATACTTTTTCGCTGTTAGGTTATTTATCATCACCACACGTTGATGGGGATTAAATAGTGAAAGTAGAAAAATCTGACAAGGAGCGTTGCTGCTGGTTTGAGTGTCTGTCTGTCTGCCTACCTATCTCTCTCTCTCTATCCATCTATCTATCTATTTATCTGTCTGTCTATCTATCTATCACTCGTTCACCTTCGCTTGTTTCCGTAGAATTTAAACAAATGAAGTTCAGTTTAAACTTTATAAATAAATATATTTTTGCATTATTCATTATTGTTTTTAAAAACAAATCACATACACCCATCAGCCCCACCACCGCGCGTAATTCAAAGTTGTTTACTTTGATTTCAAAGAACACGTGTGAAAAAATTAGTTGAAGGTTTTTCACTTTCGGATTTTTGCTATGACTTCTGCATATATCAGTGTAAATGGAATTAATCTCCGCGATATTGCCATCGCCACCGCTACAACAGCAGAGAGTATTAATTGGCTTAAGAGACATGGGCTTTTAAATACCCCCCAAAATATGCTCTTCGTGTGGAGCTAGCATGATGGAAGTAGCCAAAAACAAATTTGTCGGATGGCGTGATATGGTCATGTGGAAGGCCTTGTAGAAAAATGGTTTCGATTAGAAAAGGAACATTTCTAGAAAATAGTAAATTGAAGTGTGAACGAATTATAGATATATCATATTATTGAGCAAAGGGAATATCCCAAGAATGTCGTATAGCGAATGTAGCCACGTTGCACAAGACATTAAGCTCGGAAGGCCAAACCGAATTGTGGAGATAGATGAAAGTGCATTTATAAGAAGAAAATACAATGTTGGCCATTGAGTTAAAACGCAGTGGGTGCTTGGTGCTTTGGAAAGGGATACAAGAAGATGTTTTTTGGTGGCAGTGGAAGACCGGTCTGCAGACACTCTTTTAGAAATTATACAAGAGCGTGCATTGCCTGGTACGACTATAATTTCTCACCTCTGGCGTTCATATAATACGCTCAATCAGCTAGGATATAGACATTTCACTGTAAATCATTCCATAAATTTTGTTGATCCGATAACCTTTGCCACAACTAGCCACATAGAATGCTTATGGAAGCATGTAAAGAATTGCAACAAAAGAGTAAATGGAACAGCCCGAAGTTTACTTCAGTCGCATCTCATTGAATTCATGTGGCGTTATGAATTCAAGGACGAAATCTTCGGAAAGTTATTGGAACAAATTCGACACCTACATCCATGCGTTTGAAACATTACAGAGTATAAGTATCTACGGAGAATAAGTATCACATTTATTTTTAAACTTAACTTCAACTTCATTTGTTTTTTATTTTGATAAATTCTCTCTGTTGAAAATTATATTTTTATATTTTAGATAATTTGCAATTTCAGAAAATATATTTTTATATTAAATTTGCGTTTTCTAATTTGATAAATTCTACGAACACAAACGAAGGCGGACGAGTGATAGATAGATAGATAGATATAGAGAGAGAGATAGGCAGACAAACAGATAGATAGATAGACAGATATATATATATATGTATATATATATATATATATATATATATAGAGAGAGAGAGAGAGAGAGAGAGGCAGACAGATAGCTCTGGCCAGTCAGTAGCCAAAGAATCAACTCAAACCAGCAGTAACGTTCCTTGTCAGATTTTTCTACTTTCACTTCTGACCATGAGAGTGCTGT
>NC_068990.1:94239376-94252968 GCF_001194135.2 Octopus bimaculoides | reverse complement strand
ATATTGCTGCACCTCTTATGTGTCCATAGCTTGCACCGGGTACATCTTATAGAGTTACTACCTACTCCTTTTCTGCATACTGAGCAGGGCCATCTACCTGAAGGGGTTTGTGTTTTATCTACCTTCCTACTTATTTGGATTTTGGTTTTTGCTAGGTTGACTCTAAGGCCCTTCGATTCTAGTCCTTGCTTCCACACTTGAAACTTCTCCTCTAGTTCTGATAGTGACTCCGCAATTAGTGCAAGGTCTTCAGCATAGAGGAGCTCCCAGGGGCAGCCTGTCTTGAATTCCTCTGTGATCGCCTGGAGGACTATGATAAATAGGAGGGGGCTGAGGACAAAATAACTAAAGCTATTGAAAAAAAAAAAACCCCTATAAATAAATGAATAATGAACCCATATAAGCCATTACTGTAAATTTCTGTAATTAACCGAATGTATGAGAACAGAAGTACTGAGATAAGATATCTAAGAAGTTTCAGACGATTAGTAATTGTCTGATGAGTAAGAAGAATTGCAGTTATGTCTTTTTTTTTTTCTAGATAACTTCGAAGTTAAATTATGAAATTAAAATCATTCTTTTTAATATTTTAAGAATTTTCAACCACACCTTTCTTGATAAGATCATCAATTAAGCTGCATCTCTAGAAATTATAAAAGTATTTAGGGAACTGTTTACCAATTCCATTTTAATAGGTTCTGTCTTATACTAGCAAACAAGTATACATGCTAATTGTGAATTTGAGTCTTTACAAGTGTAATGCTGTCTTTTGGTACAAAACACTTGACTTGCTCCACTAAGAAGATGATCCCCACAATTTCTGTTTATAGCAGTTTAAATGTTCTATAAGTTCTAAGCTAATCACTTTGAATGCTGAACAATAAACAATTAAAATAGAACATTCTTCAGACTATTTTTATAAAGACTTTCTTGCTGAATTTAAATTGCAGATTACTAGTAAATTTAATTTTTGAAATAATTTTATATCTGACCTTGGAGAATATTTGATGTAAATAAATTATTATTTTTTTTTATATAATCGAATAGTTTTCTCCTTTCTCTGCTTAGTTTTCCAGTTTATAAAAAGTAGTTATATAGATCTTGAATGTAATATAAATAATGATGAAAAGAAAAAAAAACTCATAAAGATGTAATATGTTACATGAATTAGTAAAACAAACAAATAGTAAAATGGTAAAAAACATGGAGCTCAAAGGCCGAATGACTCTAAATGCTCTACAATAGTGCAGAGGTATTGTTTGATGCAATAATTTAGATTTGCATCGTGATATGCAGTCACTGAGTGGCTTCAGCTTTGCTGGAAGAGATCCAATCATTATTTTATGTTTGCTTAAAGTTGGTAGAGTTGTTAGCATGCTGAGCAAAATTCTTAGTGGCACTTTGTCTGTCTTGATGTTCTGAGTTCAATTGCTGTTGAGGTCGACTTGGCCTTTCATTATTTAAGGGTTGAGAACTGAGATCAATGTTATCAACTTGTCCCTCCAGCCTAGAAACTGCTGGCATTGTGCTGAAATTTGAAACCCTTATTTTATGTTTGCCTTCCATAGGTTGGACAATCCAACAGGATCCAAAACATCAGAGGATCATGCTTTGCTCCAGTATCTCTGGTTTAACATGGCTTCTACAGCTGGATGCCCTTCCTAATGCCAACCATTTTACAGAGTGGACTGGATGCTTTCTGCATGGCACCTGTACTTTGAAACTTCCAAGACTGAAGGACCCCAACAACTGAGAGTAAGAGTAGGAAAGCGGGTGGTGGGGTTAGGTAAGGCCTCGAGAAGTTAAAGCATGATGGGAGAAACAAGTTTATTGTTGTGTGAGAGAAAGACTAACAGGAACAGAGACAGGCGAAGGGAGGAGTAGAAAGGAAAGAGAAAGAGTAGTGTTAGGAGTTAATGAGACAAAAATTGGTGACCAGTGGGGCTGGTTGAGTGGGGGAAGATTCAGAGCTCCTCTGCATTATATGGGGTGGATTGGGGTGGTGCCAGAAAGAAAGATAAAGATGACGATTAAAAACCAGAGCATGACCTCAAGATATTATCCTCTTGCATTTCATATTGGTCAAATTGGTAGACCACCCACCTTACTCTCCTGACTTGGCCCCCTCCAACTATCCCCTCTTTCTACAACTGAACAAACAGTTCAAAGGAATGAAATTTCACTCTGATTTAGAAGTGATTGCTGCTACAGAGGTTTGGTTGGAAGCCTGACTTTTCAAGTTCTTTTGACAGGACTTTGAAAAACTGAAGGACCACTGCAATAAGTATGTGAATCTGAGAAGGGATTATGTTGAATAAAATTGTAATTAACTGATCCTCCTGTATTTTCTTTTACCCAACACCAGGAACTTTTCAGCACTCCCTCGTAAAGGTACAAAACTATTTCTTTGATATTTTCCAGAAATTGAGTCTTTACGCTGCTGAAAGAGATACGGTTGTCCTGTTCCTTTTGAAAGCTGATCCATTTATTGTCATCATTATCAGCTTTATCTTCTTGATCATCAGTTATGTTATGGAGTTGTTAGTATGTAGCCTCAATTCAGCGCTAATTGAACAGATCTGTTGCACACAAATACTTAATCAAATTACTTGCTTTGACTCACAGGTCTACCGTTCCACATATTCCATATCTTTCACTAGCAAAACATCATAGTTCACACTCTGACGTGTAGTGGTTAATCATATGGAGACTAGTGTTGTAGTCTGGACAACTTCTACTCTACACTGCAATTTATTATGTACACCTGTAGATTCTGGTTATGGCCACCACTGCAGAAAATGGTGGTCATGTTTGCTTACATTCACTATTGATGGTGCGTATGTTTTAGCAGTGCTTGTGACCAAGAGAGTAGCTAATATTTTTTTGTAAATGTGGTTTAAGTTTGAGTTCAACAGGGAAGCTAGTGGAATCTTTTACATTGCTGCTTGTTCCGCTAAAATTAGCAGCTAAATTTCCTTCAGTGTTCATCCAACTACATTGAAAATGTGTTGGATTTGTCACTGAGACTTATTATGGATGTTTCATGGTATCTAGAGTAGCAAAAGATATTCTGAAATGAAACCCCGTCAGTGTTTCGTCCCTCACACGTCCAACATTTTACTGGGTCTGAGTCGGTCACTTCCAACATTTCCTTCTTGTCAAAAGTAAAAAACTTTCTTTTGTTTTATGAGCTTTCCTTTCTGATTTGACTTGCTCCTAGTAAACTTAACTAAAGAAGAATTCTTCTCATGCAAAAAAAAACAATGTTTAAAAATTACTCAGGGTGGAACTCACAAACCAAATACTAAAAATAAACATGTTTCATAGAAAAGATCAAAGAACTATTTCTTTGATTTGTATAAATCTGAAAAACGGAAGTTTAAAAAGTGTAGAAGTGTCAGGAGACTAAGGTCTGAGTAAAGAGTAAGAATGTGATGGTAGAACAGCTGCAACAAGTAGGCTGGTGATCATAAAAGAAAAGGGCAACACGCCAAGACAAGGGCTGTGGGGATGGCACAATAGTTTGAGATTTATCCTGAACACAGTAAGTAATGAAGCAAGCACCATTCTTTAGATAATTTTTGGAATGTTGAGTGTGGTTACAAGAACACTACTTAACGTATTGAAACCTAACTTTCCTTTGAGATAACAAACTAATGTATGTCTTTTTAGTATCAGATTCTATAAATGATAATAGTTAAGCTGATTTGAATTATAAATTTCAGTTTATATTCCCCTCATCTCTCTTGTATGAATTTAGAAAGCAGAGTTGAAATTAAAGATAGAATATAAAAATTCAATGAATGAGATTCAAGTAATTTATAGTTTCTTTTTATTTGATCTCATTAAAAAAATTTCTAAGTACAGCTTTCTAGTCAGGGGTTCTCAAACTGAGGTGTGCATATTTCTAAGAATATGCAAGAGAAATTATGTAAAAAAAACAAAAAAACTGGACTTTTGAAGTATTTACAATCAAATGAATGGAGTTCATATGCCTCAAAAATGTCTGGAGAGCTTTTTGCTATTCCCATCCCTTTCTCTTTCTAAAGACTGTCATGTGTACCTCTCAGGAACTGTGCCCAGAATTGAGTTGCTTGTTAGAAAGAGCTATGTAAATTCATTCCGTTAAACATGTAACCAATCAAACTGAGACGATTTCTTCATATTGACACAAGGTCAGGAATTTTGTGGGAGAGAGTAATTGAATAATCAACTTGATTAGTATTTTCTTTTATCAACCCCAGAAAGTGGAAAGTTGACCATGGTAAGATTTTAACTCTTTAAATTAAATCCATTACAAATATATGTGTTATCTGTTTCACTGTTTTCTTCATGTGGAGTATGCCAACACCGTTGGGTGCAATGAAGAAAAAGTTACTGAGATATGTGATATATTTAGTTAGCAACACATATGAGGTGGGATAACATCAGAGTCAAGTCAACAAAAATGTTTGTAGGAAAACGTTGATTGTGTTCATCTCATGGTGATGGATGACTATAAATCACATAGAGCCATTGTTATTAGTCTATCTTGTGAGAGTTCAGAATATTCTGCACAATGAATTTGGCATGATGAAGGTTTCTGCTCGGTGAGTGCCATGTCCTCTGACACCTGGTCAAAAGCACACCAGGCTGATCTGACATTGTTTGAGGCAGATCTAGCTGGTTTCCGGGATGAGTGTTGGGTTCAACACTTTGGAGCTAGAGACAAAGAGACAATCCATTCAGTGGAAATACCTGCTTCACCTGCTCCAAAGAAGGCCAAGGTCATTTCATCTGCAGGGAAGGTCTCAGCTTTTGGATGCAAGAGGCATTGTGTTTATTGACTCTCTTCAAAAGGGCCACACCATCAATAGGCGACTACTAAACCAACTTGTTGAGGTAGTTGTGAAAAACTGTCAAGACCAAAAAGCCCAGGAAAACTGATTAAAAGGATCTTGCTTCATCCGGATAATGCTCCAGCAAACAAGTCCTTGGCTTGAATGACTGTTGTGTGTGGCTTTGATCACCCTCCCTATTCTTATGATCTGGCCCCGTCTGACTATCATTTGTTCCCTAAGATGAAAAAACACTCAGCTGGGAACCGTTATCACAGTGATGATGATGATGCTATATCTACTGTTGATAACTTCTTTGACCAGCAGAATGAAAGCTTCTTCACCAATGGGATCCAAGCATTGCAACACCGATGGAAGAAGAGTGTGGATGCAAGGGGACTATGTTGAAAAGTAAACCTCTTGTGTGCTTGTGTGTGTGTATATATATTTGTGTGTATGTGCATAAGCAAGCTCAAATGCTGTTACCTTTTATTACTAAAATCTGTTAGAGATTTACATATAAGGAAAATATTTTTCACCTGCAGAAATTTTTAGTTTATCAAGTTTGATATTATTTTTCTTTTACATTTTATGTGTGGTATTTTGAATTTACTAAATTTAATTTAGCTTTAAATACCAATTGAAGTTTCATGTTAACAGCTGTAATTCATTAGAATTTTCAAAAGGTAACATTTATTTCAAAAACTGGTCCTTTCTCTTAAAAAAAAAATATAATTTTGTGCTTGCAATGTTATTGGAGTTGTAGCATCTGGAATATGATGAAGCTGTTGGTGATCTGAGTTGGTAAAATTTAATCCAGAAGAGTTCAGTGATCAGAACTGCTGTGAAGCGTAAAAAAAAAAAATTTCGAATATTTGGAACACTTGTCCCTCTCTGAACAATTTAGAAGTGTAGTCATTGAGGACATAAAACCGCAGATGAGAAAGTGATTGGAGGAGGAGAAGAGGGCAAAGCAAGTGAGTGGAGGTGCGATAAGTATGAAAAAGGGCTGGAGCAGTCAAAATTTATAGCAAGATCAAGTATTTTTGAAATGGGTGGCAAGGTTCAGACCAGATTAGGTTGAAGAAAATGAGAATGTAAGGCAAAAAAGGTTGATATATGCACTGAGAGAAGAGAAGAAAAATGAGTTAGTAGAGATTTGAAATTAGTAAGGAGTGGTCAGTAAGAAAAGAATTGAAGCTATAAGGAATGTAAAGAATGAAGAATCTAGATTCTGTAAGGAGTGGTCAGAATTATAGAGATCAAACTGTTTAGAGAAGGAAAGCAGAAATGTATAGTAGTTTGTTATATAAGGAGGAAAAGGAGGTGAGGTATGAAATTAAAGTATAACAGTAAACAGGGACACCAACCATAATAAGCAAGACATGTAGGAAACTCAACGACTGTGTGAACAGTCATATGCAATCTATGCACAAAATTGTGCATAACATACAACCATATAGTATGTACACACACATGCATGAACACATGCACACACACACACACACACATATTAATTTCAAAGCACCAGCAAAAACAGCTTTTGAGTTTGAAGTGGGTGAAGGTGAAGGCAGAATTGAAGGGAGTTGAGACATGTATTCAGGCCATATGGGGCAGAAATATCCCATATGCATCGGTCTTTGTGGGTGTCATTATAGCGAAAGTGTTGGAAAATACCTCAGATTCAGAGGTGGTCAAAGAAATGAGATATCTGGCTACAGGTTTGAGAACTCCTTGAGCATTGTTACAAATGTCCAGAACCTGTTCTCCAAAGGACAACCTATTTCATCCAAGAATATTAGAGCTTTTTTTTTTTTTTTTTTGCTATATGTGTAATAAGACTTTTTCATTTTTTGATCTAAGACGTACAATTCATAAAACTGGAAAATAACCATAGGAGGAAAAGGATTTCGGTATAATAAATTTGGTGAACAGGCAACCAAAATAGTGCAGTTCCTATTCTGTTTTGGTATAATGTGAGCATGTCTTGCTGGAATTAAGTTTAATTGCAGAGCAGGAATAAATATAGACCACAAAATTTTTTTAAAACCTTGCATGAATGCATGTAAATAAAAATAAATTGCAACAATTCTTTTTTTCTTCTTTTTTAAATAACTTTTTAGTTAAATTTCATTTTTGCATTTGGTTTGCAAGATTCTTAATGTCAAATAGTTCATTGAAACAGATCTTGTTGTATTTTGAGAGGTCCATTATGCCAATAATAAGCACACACACACACACACTGGTTTTATTTCACTTCTTTTATTATTAGTCGACCAGTTAACCATTTAAATAATTGATTGTTTGATTAATCATTCAATCAGCTAAGCTCATCGACTAGAAATCCAATTACACTTTTTAATACTCACTGTTTACACTGAGCACACAGCGTTGAGCTCCTACCTAAACCCTAGACCCTGTACAGCAAGATCATTTCCCAGTCAACATTTCTCATTAACTGGTGTTTATTTATTGATATGTTGACCTTTAAGTGCTTTGACTGTAAATCCTGCTTCCAAGATTGGAACATTTTCTACAGCTCAACAGATTCAGCTAGAAGAATCCGGTAATCAGCATGTAAACTTCTGAAGCACAAGCAATCCTGAACTTTTCTGGTAAGGCCTGAAGAAATATAATTATTATTCTTCCCAACAAATTTGTTGTCATGTGCCAATATAAGGACCATTATTTTTACTGTGTTAGAGATGGCCATAATAGCTAAAAGCAGATTTGTTTTAATCTGTGTAAGAACATCTATATCCACTTTCTCAGACCTATTATAATTATCATTGTTAAAAAATAGGGAGTTAACAGAAAAGTAGAGTGAGGGACAAATCACTTTGCAATGTTTAGATTCTTCTCACTTTATTTTGAACTTAATTCTTGCTGGATTAATTTTGTTTTTGCTGCTCAAAACAAATAAAAACATACAGTTGGTTTAGTCAGTTTACTACGTCTCTTTGATTTGTGGCCTTATGCAAGTGTGATAGGGTATTATGAATGCCAGAAGACATGAGATCATAAAAGCTGGTGTGAAATTTTCCTGGCATAAAATAAATTAGTCATTTTGGAAGAAAATATTGATTTCCACTTTAATGAAAATTTGCAGAGTTAAGGAATGACACTGTGACAGTCATGTCTTTCCAAAAGACATCAATAGCATAAATGAAGTTAATTAAACTAATTTCAATTGGGAATCAAAGCCAGCTTACTGGAAATTCACCAATTACTCTATAGCACTTGTCACAGCAACAGAAAAAAGTTTTTAGTTTGCAGCCGGGAACAATTTTGTTTAAGTCATGTTATTTCTGAAATTTAAATGAGTGTCAATGAGGGAGATAAATAAACAATTCTGTAGACTGTATAACATTTCTTTTATAAGTTATAATAATATAACAAATGATTTTCTTTCTTTTGCTACAAAATACTCAACTTGGAATCTCAAAATTAAGATTGCAATGACCTTTCCATTCTTCTAAAACTCTTGTAATTCTAGTAAAAATCAACATCATGATAATCATCCAAAGTATTTTAATATGGTAAAAAGTTCCTCTAAATCATTGGTGAGATGGTAAAGAGTGATAAATAAGACTAATTGGGAAATTTGAAATACACCATGGATAACTTGACAAAGTATATTGACTTTGTTGGTTTTAAAGATAAAAGACAAATAATGGACGCTAATTTAATGAGATTATCTATCAATGAATGAAAAATATAATTGTAATTGCAAATTAAAATAGCACTAAAACTTTACTGAAGTCAAACAGTTGGAAATTGCTTAGCAACACGTTGCACACCCTTTCTGCCTTTTCATTTACCTTACACAGAAGAGACACAGAAAGATGATTTGTTTCTGGCTTTCTTTTAGTGCAAACAAAAACCAATTAAAATTATGATTAAGCTTGCTCAGATATGCCAATACTTTTATCCCTATTCATAGCATCGCTGAGCAAACAACTTGCCTCCAGATGTTTTATCAATGTCCATTCCTTGAACACATACAACAACATTGATTACACAGTGGCATGGAAGAAGCTTTAAGCTTATTTGGAAATGATGACTTCTAGATATCCATGTAACCATCAAGGGCTACTCATACTTTCACTTGAGGATTTCTCTTGCTCAGGAATCTTTAGATTTCAGACAGATTTTTTTAAATAGTGTTTATTGAGCACCAATATTATCCTCTGCTTTTCAAGGTCATGTTACAGGGTGGTTGCTTCTGAGATGTCTGTGAAGAGAGGTGATACTATCAGTATAATGTGTTATTGTTGTGTCCTGATGACAAGGGGTCCTGATGACAAGGGGTCCTGATGACAAGGGGAGGTGGATTTTGTTAGTGTGGGGCAGAGTTTTTTAATTTTGTCACTTGAAGTGCAAAGAACATAGTCCAGATAGATGATTAAAGGAATGCTTTAAACATGTCACTTTGCAAGACTCTTGCAATGATGTCAAAGAAATTGGTGTCTCAGTCAGCTCTTGTATTCTTGTATAGATACAAGGATGGTTAAACACAGCATGAGGAGATTAAACATTGATACCTGCAGTTGGACGACCACAACAGCTCAAAAGAGAAACCTGAAGGAGAGCAATCTATTTTTGATATTACAACTCATAACTTTGACTATTGAGGACCATCAATATCAGCAGACAGCTTCTAGTGAGGATGATAACAGCTACAGTAAGGGTGGAAGAAGTTAAGAAAGCTCTCAGCTCTGTTAGTAAAAGTCTGAATGTGTGAAGATGATGAGCTCTGAATATGGAGGCTGAAGACAAATTAAGAAAGCATGTTCTGGTTTATTTGTAATGCTTACATTGCATGAAAAGTGGAGTTAAAATAATGGCGAGGTATTAAAAGCATCGACTAATGTTGAAATGGAAGCAAAGAGAACAGTGCTTGTACAGGCTTGTGATACTAATTGTCAATGACTTCTGGGGGACAAAGTGGTACATTGCTGGAAAGGGGCTTATTATAAAAAGTCTGAGAAGGGCATAGTATCTCTGGATACTGGGCTCCATGGATGATCTGGACAAAATATTGAGTATACAGCTCTATTAAACATAGAAAAGTAAAAGCTGGTATTTAAGCAGAAACTACGTTTTCTATTGGTGAGTTAACTATTGATCTCATTATATTACTGATATTTAATTAATTTCAGACAGATGAGATGTAAAATGATTTTGCAAAATTGCAGTGAACCAAAATTAGCATTGTATTTCTAATTTAATATTTTACCTGGTTTGATTTTTCCATTTTGATTTCAGGTTTTATATATTATGATTTAAACTTTCATCCCTTCTTGGTGGTGCCAAGCAACATCTAATATCCAGTATTTTGTTTTAAAAAAAAAGCAGAAACAAACTGCACAAATTCCCATCCCATTCTTTAATGATTCAAATGTTGCAATCGGATTTACATGGATTCCTATGACAAAAGAGCATGAAATGGAAAAGAACAAATATCTCATTTCTTTTTTTTATATTAGGAAGAAACTTGTGTATGTGAATGTATATGTTTGTGTGTGTATATATATGTGTGTTTGTATATATATATATGTGCTTGTGTATGTATGTGCGTGTATATCTATCTATACACTGGCCTCTCTCTCTTTATATATATATATATATAATCTGAATTTTATAGCATTAAGTATCCATCATGGCTGGTCTTACCAATCAGTTTCGTGCAAAGATACAATGGAGTGTTAGGTAACAATCCAATTATATAATTACGCTCATCAGTGGTAGCTGATATGGAAGGGAATATGACGACTGCTCTCTATTGTCGGGGGTGGATTAGGACAGCCAGTCAGCGGCTGCTGTGCAAGAAGTAGTGAAACAAAAAAATGGGCCAGTGAGTTTGACTTGGAGTTATGCCCCTTGGTTAGGTATATTGTGAAGCCTTCTTTCTCTACACTCTCTGACCATTCCGTGTCTGGCCTCCACCTCTCTGACCTTCATCTCTTGCCTTCAGTGACTCTCTCAGGAGTCCTTCCAACTCTTGTTTATTGTGCCCTTCCTTAGACTATTGTGTCCACTTTTCTTTACACCTTACAATAATTGAGAGCCCTAGACTCCCCTTATACAAACCACCCTGTCATCTTTTCAACTCTCTCTCTTTTTTTCTCAATCCTATTATTGATCCCTTCTCTCGCCCCTGTTCCCTTCCATACTCATCCAACCTTTCCTGTTACTTATCATCCTCTTTTCTGTTCTCCCTCAGTTACAGGGACCACTTTAGACCACAAAAAAAGCACACTCTGTAAAGTGGTTGGTGTAAGAAAGAGCATCTGGTCATAGAAATTATGCCGAAGCAGACATTGGTGTGTGGTGCAGTCCTCCAGTTCATCAGACCCTGTCAACCTGTCCAATCCATGCCAGCATGGATTGGACAGATGTCAAATGATGATGATTATATTGTTGAAATTTAATGAAAATTTGATTTGAACAATTGAAGCCTTTTTGATATGGCAACTGTTCATTGACAGAATGTTGCAGCATAGCAAAATTGAGCTGAGAAGTGATGAGGAAACTGGAAGAATATTCTGGAAAAAATGTCCAACTGTTTTGATAAAGGTCAAGAGAGGGTACAGTTACTGCAACTACAATGTTTCTTATTTTTTTCATTAAACAGAAGATTCTGTTACTATGCCTTTTTACTTTTTGTTTCTGTTAATTTTTCATTTCTTTGTTATCTTTTTTGATGTAGTATCAGGTTTGTAAGTGAAATGGATTTTATTTGGATAATTAGAAGCAATCAAATTAAATAATTTCATTTTCTGATATTATCATTAAATAATTTGTCTGTTCCCCTGTGGTTTTGTGTGTGTGTGTGTGTTGTGTCTGAATGATCATGTTGCTTGATTCAAGCCCTTATCTTATTAGTCCATTCTCTGCTACTACCATTGTATTGTTTTGTTAGGCAATGTACTTGCTTAGTCTATCTAGTTGGAGAATAGTTATTGATGTAATCACAATGGTTAGAAATAGTATTGAAGTATTAAAAAAAATAAGATATTTGCTGTAGCAATTCATGCAAATGCTCAAATTACAGCACCACAAAGAAATTATGCTCATAGAGAGAAAAAAAAGAAGTTTTTCATGGAATAGCTGACACAGTTTCATTGATATAATAGAATCCCTTTAGTTAAACACTTTCAACTCTTCTCTTCATGTCAATAGAATGGAGATGTGAAGGAATCAATGGGAGAGGTTTCACATAAATTACATTGATTTGAAATAGAGCAGCAAAATCTTTTATGAAACAAATCCCTACTGTTTTGGGTGTTATGACATGTTGCAACTTGTAATTCCTAAGACAACAATGTTTGGCATTCAATCAAGGTTTTTCTTTACAAAGACCATAAAGCTGACCAAATGATAAAATTCAGCCATGTCTTGCCTATTGGAATGTATCACATGTTAACAGTATAGAATATATCCTTATTGTGAGCTGCAAAGCTGGCTTAGCTACTCTTTCCATCAGAGTTAGTAAAACCAGTGTAAGAAATGCTTTTTAAGTTCAGCTTTTCATTCAGCATCCAATTGCTCTGCTCATTTTGAGTTGAGTATTTCCTGATGTCTCTTATTAGAGGTGAACCACCATTTTGTTTTTTTGCTGAGTTTGAGGACCAGTGCAAGTCCTCTACAACTGGTAAGCTTGATGCAGGCAACACCAACAGGAAAGACATGAGTAAAGAGAAGATTCCAGAGGGATGATATTCAGGGAAGGAAGAACTGGGATAATTGGTTTGTGTGGGGCTTAGGTGACAGCAACAAAGATGGCAAGAGGTGGGGAAATGAGTAGGGTGGCCGTGTCTGAATGGTGAATGTACAAGACCAGCCAGCTCCAAAGTACTGAAGCCACTATAGTATCAAGTGATAAAAAAGACTGAGAGTGGAGAGATTGTGGGCCAGGGGCTGGAGTGTGTCTGTAAGGGATTTAAAACCAGTTAGCTGAGTGGTCCTTCTCTGTCTTTGTGCATCCAGTACCATCCAAGTTGGGAGCAGTATTCAACTGTGAGCCTTACTTGAGCCTTGTAGAATATTAGTAACAGCTGAGAGCCCAAATATTTTCTGGCCCTAAAAAGAAGGGCTTTGAGATGTTAAGGACATGCTTTTGCTAGGAGAAATCCTTGCTAATAATAAGACCCAACACTTGGAATGATTGCAAGGGCTCGAGTTGAGTGCTGCTCATGTTTGGGGGTGTGTGGTGTGGTGTGTTTTGCTAGGAATTGTGCTTCAGTATTTTTTTGCTGTGAGGCCACAGAGGAGGTTATTCTCAAGGCCTCCCTTCATGAAATCCGATTTTCTATGGTTAAATGCCTTTTTTGTCACCAAACTTTGTCTGTTTCCCAGCAAAGTAACGTTTCACCATGGTCAGACATGTTTTCATAGAAAACTGAAAAGAATGACACTGCTTGTATGATGGTGATGCTCATTTACAGCCATTGCATCAAGACAAAAATACACAAACAGTCATGTAAAGGAAAGGCTTCCCGCAGTAGAATCCATGTCAAAGCAGACTGCAGGAATTGGTGCAGTCTTTTAACTTGCCAATTCCTATGGAACCATCCAACCCACACCAGCATGGAAAATGGAGACGTTAAATGATGAGTGATACTCTCTCTCTCTCTCTCTCTCTCTCTCTCACACACACTGGTATCAAAATCCACACCCCATGCATACATAAATATCTCAAAGTATGAAGCAAAATAAACAAAAAACACATGAACACACAGATGCTTATGCAGCTATTGAGCACTTGACCCC
>NC_068990.1:94226380-94239335 GCF_001194135.2 Octopus bimaculoides | reverse complement strand
CCCCACCACCTCTATTCAAAAATGCTGCCCATAGAGTACCACTGCACACATTCCTATTCTACAAGACCACCAGCCCTAAAACACACACATATTTTCCATACACTCTTTTCCAGAAAACGCCCCCCAGAGGTAGTCTTTTGTTATCAAGGGACATAATTCTTAACTTAATCTCTGCTTGGTTTGTTTTATCATATTTCTCACAGCAACCACAAACCAAGATGTGTCTGTCCACCTCCAACAATAGAAAGCAGGTTTGCATAATCTGCTTGTTACCCAACACTCTCTTGAACCCCAAGTGCAAAACTGATTGATCAGATCACACATAACAGATTTATAATGCGGTACACTTTGATTAACGTGTGTGTGTGTAGAAGTAGAAAATTAAGCTAAACATCAGTATAAATATTTAGTTTCTCCATACATGATATTAGATCGCAATAACAGGATGCAATAAACTGTTCCCCTGATGATCTGTTTGTGGTTGGTACCCAAATGCATTTGGAGCATCTAATACTGAGTTCCAAATAGCTGTGATAGTGGCACGTATGTAGGAACTGTATGCTTGGACTGGTGTTTAACTTAATATTCCACTACATGTGTTCTGTATATCATAACTAGTAACACTGCAAATTACTGTAATCGACTAACCACTATACTAGAAGCTGACTCAATAATGATAATCTATGTGTAGTAGTCATACATCTAACTGAACACATAAGGCACATATTTTTTTATATATAAAACAAAAAATCTGTTTTTTTTATAAGAAAAAATACAAACTAAAAACTGTTTTTGCTTTCTTTGTAATTTTTACTAAAATTTGGACTAAAAATTAGTAGTTATTGGGATATTACGAAAGTCAGGCAATCAATTAAACAGCAATTAAATTTAGCAAAATCAGAAATTTCAAACCTTTTTGTTGCTGAATGTTGGTAGGAAACAATAAATGTTTATACATATATACACACGCACTACAGTGATTTTGTATTTTATTTGAAATCTGAAGATATTAAATGCAGATAAAATAAAACTGCAACAACAAATAAGATTTGCTAAATATACTGTGATATAATAGAACAAGAACATTCCAGAAAGTGTACAACTGTTTTAACTTGAAATTTGCTAAGACTCAGCAATAAATATTTGTTTTGTTGTGAAGTTTTTCTTTTTGGATATTGATACGGTTTGAAGATGATGTTATGTTTTTTGTGATGTTTTGCTTTTCTAATTTTTTTTCTATTGTTGGGAACTAACACATATCATAAGTTTTTCCCTAAGTACAGGGTTAGTAACTAAAAGAAAGGGGCAGAGGAAACAGTATAAGGAATTGGAATATCAAAAGGCCCTTAAAAAAACAGAACAAAACTTAAACAAAAAATAACATAAGTAGGAGACAAAAAAATAAAAATACATAGGAACATGAAGTAATGTAACATGAACTACAGGGTGTGTAGATTCAAAAGTTAGTAAATATTGTTTCCTGTTTGGAAATCCTAAGGGACTCTAGGTTCCCATGAAATTCAAAGATGAATACAGAATACAAGCTTTAGGAAAGTATGTTTAATGTAATCATAGTATTAATGCCACATTTGATAAGAGGACAAATCAAAACCTCTTGAAACAGAAACAGTTATTTTCTCAAAAAACAAAATATGCATTATTCTTAGAAATTTTGTATAAATTTCTTTTGCATTTTTTGGTCAGTTCCTCACACTTACATAGACTGAATTTGTCAGTAAAATCAGAAACATGCTTTTTAAATATTCAAACTGAATATTTGTACTGATGGTTTCTCTATTTAACATCATGCACTCAGCCATAAAATTCAATGATGTCTATCTTTGAAGATAAAGCAACTCAATGTAGAAATAACAGAATAATTGGAGTAGGACTTGTTCTTGTTTAATCTCAGATCATACATGAACCAGCCAAAATCTCCAATCCAAATCATTCGAGCTGTGACCATCTTGTCTTTTTAATGAGATATAAGATTGCATTATCTTACACTAACACAAACATTGCCTTCCAGGTGGCTGTCTGCTAGTTTGTGTAATACATTTTATCTTTTTTGTTCATTGTTTCATTTCCTAATGGGAACCATTTGGGTGCGGTTTGAGGGTATTTGACTGCTACTTATTTAGAAAAGGTAAAATTATGGTTATTGTGTTTAAGAGAGGTTATGAGTTGTGTGGTGTAAAAGGGTGTGACAGGGGGTTGGAGCAAAGCTGGTAATGTCTCTCATTTACATTGTGCAACACCTTGAGCAAGTTTCTTACCTAGTCCCGAGCCAACCTAATTTGGTAGATGGAAACTGAATAAAGTCCATTGCACACGCACACACACACGCACACACACGCACACGCACGCACACACACGTGTGTGTGTGTGTATATATATATATATATATATATATATATGCATATATAGATATATATCTATATACATAATACATATATCATCATCATCATCATCATTTAACGTCCATTGTCCCTGCTGGTATGGGTTGGCCGGTTTGACCAGGGCTGGTAAGCTGGAAGGCTGCACCAGTTTGATTTGGCATGGTTTTCTATGGCTGGATGCCCTTCCTAATGCCAACTACTCTGAGAGTGTAATGAGTGCTTTTATGTGCCACCAGAATGGGGACCATTTGTGTGACACCAGTATCTGCTGCAATTGTGATTTTGTATGGTTTGATAGGTCTTCTTTTCAAGCACAACATAATGCCAAAAGTTTTGGTCATTGCTTCTGTGAGGCCCAACACTCAAAAGGAACTCAGCCACTTTGCCTCTCTGTGAGGCCCAACACTTTAAAGGAACTCGGCCAATTTGCCTCTGTGAAGCTCAATGCCAAATAATTGAACTTCCAAGTAGGTTTATGAGTAGCATGGCAATCTCTGTTTCTGATTGACCAAGGAACAGAAAACCAATTTGAAGGCTGCTTATAATTACTGGTAATAATATTAAGTTATACAGGTAAGTGGAGGAATTAAAACATTATTTTAGTGGTAATATATTTTACAAAAGTATCACCTCAGCTAGGGTGCATCCTATGCATTTGTGCATCTCATAGGACATCAAATCTGGTAACTGTAAAGAATTTTTGCTGTTGGTTGGAGATGGTCCCTGGCTGTGAAGTAGAATATTTCTTTTGCTCTATAGATTATTGGTTTAGTCTTTTCCCAAATAAAAGCTTGTTTGAATGGACTTTGCCAGTGAAAAAGTGTTTTTTGTCATTTCATAAAATAAGGCAGAAACCTAAATTTTTTTCTTCTTACTCTGTGAAATTCATTGAATAGTTCAATGGAAGCATTCTTTTGGGAATCATAAACACAGAGATGGTATTGAGGACAAGAGTCATGTTTCATAGATGAAGAAAATGAACAAGAGGTAGATTTCCCAAAGGGGTATTTTAAATTGTTTTGCTTATTTTTTTGACTTTATCATCTGGATAAACTGATTTAAAAAAGAGATGGTATTATATCAGAATTTTGAGAGGGTATTTTATATAAAAGAATTTTAGGCATTTTTGGTTCATGGTAGAATGATTCTGCAACATTTTCAAGACTAATATGGGTCCAGGCGTAACAATCTGGAGTACCTCAGTAGTTTATTTCTGTCGAAATTTAACCTCACCTTTAAAACATGTTAACTTATATTTAAGTGAATTAAGTGAAATTAAATCCCAGCTACTTCCTTCCAAAAATTCAACAGTTTTCGCTGCCAGATCATACTGACCTACTTTTAGCTACCAGATCATACTGACCTACTTTGAAAGGCTTTCTTTCATTCTCTTTAAGCCTTACCTCTGTTGTTGGTTAGGAGTCATGGACTTCATAATTCAAAGAATTAAAGTTGTTATTTCATATCCAGTAAGTACTGACTTGCTGGCAATGCTTTTACCATTCTTTTATCACAGACGATATTTTGATTTTGTGACTCTTTATTCTAGACTCTCTGGCAGAACAATGACTTGCAGTTTAAGATATTAGACTACTGACGACAAGGCCGTATGTTTAAATCTTTGCTTCAGAGCCATTGTATTGTACATATGAACCAGGCCTCTGACTCTACTTATATTAGTTTGTCTAAATAAATAAAGGAAAAAGAACAGAATAATTCTACCCGTGTAAGTATAAAACAAAAAAATGTTCCCCTGATGATCTGTTTGTGGTTGGTATCCAAATGCATTTGGAGCATCTAATACTGAGTTCCAAATCTTTATTGGAAATATATTGCATCATGTAAGTTCTGTATTCACTCTAAGACACTACTGTCTTTGGATTTCTTGCAGAGTATAAAGGGTTCTGCAAATAATAAATAGAATCACATGGACCTTCATATTTGCTGGTTCTTGTTTAGAGTTTTATAAACATCATCTTTTGCGTGTAACATCACAGAAGGTCTCTCTCTCTCCAATGTGGCATCATCCCCCTTTGTTGTATAAAAGAATGTAATTTCAATGGAGTTTGAATATTAAAGTAAATGAAATGACTGAACTGAAATTGCAATTAGTCATGCAGTTTGTAATGATGTCTTCAGTTTAATTATCCTTGTATGTGATATTAAATTTGTGGCTGTCTTAGTGATGGTTGATATTGGCTCTGCTGGCTCTGCTGGTGTTTGTTATTCCTTCTAAAGCTCTCCAACATGGTACTTCTGGTCTCAATTCAATATCAAGGCAAAACACTGTTTAATATTCAAAACTTCAGATTTTAGAAAGTTAGATTTCATAGGTAACACTGGATCTGAATGAATGAAATACTCTTGTAACACCTGTCCAATCCATCTGTAAAAACAATTATGGTTCTAAGCTGTAATGTTTAAAAGCCTATAATTGTAGATTATTTAAAACTTAATTTTGTATATTAATTTTTTTTTTTTTTTCCTCTCCAATTAATAATATCAATTTACTTTCACAATTAAATGGTTATAAATTTGGACAACCTCTTTCTGAAGAATAAAAATAACCCATTATGAAGGCTACAGCCAAATGACAGAAATCAGTAAAAAACAATATTCTCAAAAATGGTTAAAAATAACTTTTTATAGTTCAAAATAGATTTCTTTCTATTTTGAGCCATTAAAATAGCTTCAAGTTAATGTTTTGTTTGTTTTTTTAATAACTAAATTCATTTCTCTATATTTTGAGTATTTAGCATCAATATATCGTTTGAAAACCTTCGGTTAATCAGAAAAGAAGCAAGTCTCTCAGCTTCCAGTTGACTTAGTGTTGGTTGGGTCAGGGTTACTGCTATGACCTTTCTTTGCCAGTCTACAGATTATCAAATTAGAGATAGCTTCATTGTAGTTAATATTGAATTAACTAGTTAATTAACAGTTACATAGATCATTTGCTTTTAATGACTGAATTCTAAAAGAGTCCCAGTCATTAAGCTACATACCATGAAATCTCCAAATAAATACATTATTAGAACAGATGAAAAAATGTGTGAAACAAATGTAGCGGGTGGGGCAGAGAGGACGTTTTTGAAATGGCTATCATTCAGCCCCAGTGGGAGGGACATATGTCTGACAGGTACCATTTGGTCCGTGGTGTCTTAGCATTTTTTTTTTCTTTTCAGGTGAAGCATTGTGTGTTTTCCTACAACAGTTACATGAAGAATAACGAGTTTGTCACAGCAGTTCAGTGTGAGTTTTGGCACCACTTCAACATTCACCAAAATCAAGCCGTTCCCACTCATAACACAATCCTACGTTGTATGAATGCACCTCGTACACAAGGTACACTAATGAATAGGAGACTGGTGGGGGCGTCACGAATGGTATGGACCCTCGAAAATGTGGAATGCATCAGACAAGCTTTGATATGGAATCTGAATTGCTCTGTTTGGAGGCATTCCACTGAACTTGGCATCGGTAATCGATCGGTAAGGTGTAGTTCGCATGAAAACCTGCATTTCCACCCATACAAATTGGTCATTGGACAATAGTTGAAACCATGGGACTATGCACAGTGGTTTAACTTTGCACATTAGATGGAAGCAATTTTTGAGGCAAATGACAACCTCATTTTGTTAATGAGTGGTGAAGTGTATTTTCATCTCAATGGCAAGGTGACTCAACAGAACTGTTGCTATTGGGCTCTTGAAAATCCGAGAGAACTGTATAAAAGACGACTTCACAGCCCAAAAGTGATGGTCTGGTGTACTGTTGGAAAAACTGCCATCATTGGTCCTTACTTTTTTTAAGACAATAATGGAAATGCCATTACTGTGAACTCCAAGCGTTACATCTGTGTAACCTGACTGTTGTCTAAACATCATGCAATATTATTTTCAAGTTACCATAAATCATTCAGTTGTAGTCTTTAAATTTAATCTTGTGCAAGAGCGACACCTAATTCTCATCTTTCCTTCAAGATCACTGAGATCTCAACATCATTGCTATTTATAACTTCTGACTCAGAACTCAAGTGTATTTTCTCTAGGTTTCCTGGTGGTGATGGGCCAGGAACGTCTGGTCCATGGACAACAGGCCTCAAAGCAGATGGGAAAAATAAGCAATGTTTTGCCCACTCTTCAAATTGTGTCCCTGCACCTTACATAAACCAAAGAAGCAGTCATCAACTGATTTTTAGGCTCCCTCCATATCACTGGACCCCAAAATGGAAAAAAAATTTCCTTGAACATTTTGTCCATTATTTTAGTCCTTCAACAAAAATTGAGCAGACCTTATGAGGTGCCCACTTCTTATCTTGGTCTCCTAATTTCACACCAAAGTAGGCATAGTAAGATATTTTGACAAATTCGGTAATGTTCCCCTGATATTTCTTAGTCATAAACTCTCTACAAATGTAGCAAAAGTTATCCAGTTTTGCTGCACATCTTCTAGAAGACATCTTTGTTTCAAATGAGGTGGAGGTCTGTAGGGAAAAGAGAAGAGGACATTTTTTAACAGCATATATTTGATTTACCGCCTAAATGTATCCATAATGTCATTAAAGAAGCATTAAAATGATGTAACATGATACAATAAAACAAAGTATTAACATATATACATTGAGAAAAAAGCATGAGGAAGTAAGTGAAATAAAGAAAAAAACAGTTATGTTTCAACCTAAGCAGCATAGCCTTGTAAAGGGTGTCTTTCTCTCCTCCTCACTGTTTTGAAGATAACTGAAGCTACAATGATGCAGGCACTTCTCTGTCCAGTTGAAGTGGTCTAAACATTGCCAGATGATTATTTCTTAAAATTACACCTATTAGTTATACTGTTAGAGTCTATTCAAATACGGCAATTAATGGTGATAATAAAATACAGTCATCAAACTCGGGCATAATGAGTGCATTTGTGAAGAAACTGTACATGACAGGATAATTTCTTTGTAATTTTTGAAATCTGCAGGTAAAAATTGACCAATTTTACCTAATAAATGGGAAACCATTTTTCGGTTGCAGACCAATAGATATTCACTCTATTAACTGATATTCAAGTACCTGGTTTTTTTTTTCTGATTTATGGAAAATTAATTGACAACTATTTCTATCTCTTTTTCACTCTTCCCCCACCTCTCTCTTTCTCTCCCTCTCCACACACACACACACACACACACACACATGCACACACACATGCATGCACACGTGCACACACACATTATGTAATTTACCCGTCCTTGTGATTTTCTCATTTCTACCTCTCTCAACAGAACCATGATTTTCTCTTTCTTGTAGCTTAGAGAGAAGGAAACCAAATAACAGCACATTTAATGAAAAATGCTGGATTCTTAAAAAGAATTGACTCAGTTTTCATGTCTTTATTCTTATAGCTCTAAGAGAGTAATATCTATCTTGAAAATCTTTTGCTGTTGAGTGATTGCAGTGGTAAGATGGTTGAGGAAGAATTAAAGATGGTGGAAGTTGAACCTTTGTAGACATTAATAATATGTGGAAAATCAGACGATGTTTGCAGATGGAAAGTCAAACCTATCTTATTTCCCTACACAGAAATAGGGATGTCCTTTTAGGTAAGATAGAATTCACGTCCATAATAAGCCAAAGTAGAAGCAAGAAAGTTGGAATAAATATGGCAATGACAATCATTGTAATTGAGTAATTTAATGTTTTTTTTAAACTCATGTTTTATTTTAATAATAGCAACATATCAATTATTGCATGCAAGTGATAAACATCATAATTTTATCCTTATTTACTAAAGATATCTTGTCATATGTACCCTAACTAGATATAGATTTTTCACTTGTTAATGTAAAGAAACCCCAAAACTAATTTAAATTGCTGCTAATTTGATTTATTGACTTGAGGGAAACTCCTTGGCATTTGCATTCTAATAGTAAACAAAGCTGTGAATTAATTACTTGAAAGTAATTTAATTAGGAAGAAAGATCAAATGCTCCAAGCTTTCTACTTTACAACAAAAACTAGTAAAACCAAATTGTAACCCCATTTCGCTGAAGTTATGGTTAATTCTAAAAGCAGTGACTTTCTAAAAGTAGTTTCAATCTGCATCACACAAGTGTCTTAAAAAAGGAGAGACATTTTAAATGTTGGGTCTCACGGAGGCAAAGTGGCCAAGTTCCTTTTGAGCTTTGGGCCTCATGGAATCAATGACTGAGACCTTTAGCTTTATGTTGTGCTTGAGAAGAAGACACATCAAGCCAAGCAAAATCACAGTCATGGCAGATACCGGTATCACACAAATGGCACCTGTGCTGGTGGCATGTAAAAGCACCCATTACACTCTCAGAGTGGCTGGCGTTAGGAAGGGCATCCCATACCAAATCAGATTGGAGTCTGGTGCTGTGTGCCGGCCCAGTCAAACTGTCCAACCCATGCCAGCATGGACAACGGATGTTAAACGATGATGATGATGATGATGAGTACTAGATATATTAGGTCTGAGAATTCTTTGGACAATGGATGGTGCCATGTTTCTTTATCTGACTCTGTAATTCCATACTTACCTTCTCCATAGCCCAAAACATTTATCATAATGAGAAGTTCTTCAGTTCTATTTTTGCCAACATTAATATGCAGAAATTTCACCAACTTTTGCTGGTTAGCATCCCTACCACTCGCATACGCATCACACCATCACAGACCACAGTCATTATGCTCAAGACCCTATCACCATCACTGAGCACTCAATTCTGAATATTAGTCTAGAAGGTTCCAGAGACATGCTAATACCAAGCAGTTCCTTCACTGGTCACAGTTGAAGCTTTTCTTCTACAACTGGGTCGGGGTGAACTCTGGTTCCTTGATAAATTTACAGATCTCAAACAGATCCAGTTTGACTCGCTACCTAATCTGAGTTCATATTATTCTGTAACCCATGTTTGCAATGATGATGATGATGATGATGCCCTCCCATATTTGTCTTCACCGTCATTTGATCCTCCACATTATTCAATTAAGTAAAATCCAAAGTTCCAAATTTCTAGAATAAAATGGATTTGTCCTGACAAAAGGAATCATTGGAAACATGCAAATGATTTTGTGCATCATTACATTAAATGTGATCCTAATAAATCAAGATTGAAAGAAATCACCGATGATGCTGCTAAAATTAATTATGAATGTCAAACTTTAATGCCTAATTATAGCAGTCAAAGTAAAATTTATAATCAAATTTCTTTAGTGATTAACTGACACCAAAATTTTGCTGGCATTTAAAAAATATTGCATTACATTTATTAACGTATTTCACAAAAATATCCTCACTTCAGAGAAATATTTCCTCATTCACCTCTTGCAGCCTACAGGTGTAAGAAAAAGTGAAATACTAACCAATACCTGTTATTGTAATCAAAACTATTCTGGAGTTTCTGAATGCTGTACCCTTAGAAACAGTTGCAAAATTCCAGCAGAAATGTTATGATTTATTCAAAGGTGAAACAATTCCTATTTGTCCTCAAAACTCATGAAAAGTAAATGTATTTTGAGTTACATGCTTTGGAGGGATGAATAAAATAACAGGAGAATTCCATCAAATTCATATACAAAACATCTTGAGTAATTACTCTCTTTCCTCTTTTCCTTCTTTTCCCCATCTTTTTTCTTGTTTTAACCAGTTATGAAAAAAGCAGGATTTGATGACATCTTTTTGTTTCGGAAGAAACACAGAATAATCCAGTTTAAATTTTGAATTTCTGCATTTTTGCATATTTTTCATTTTTCTTCACAATTCTTGTCTGATTTTGAACCTGAAGGAGATAGACATATTGTTGAAATATTGTTCACCTTAATAAACAAGGTCAATGTATGTTTTATAATTGCGTAATAATAATGGTAATCCTTTACACAGGTATAAAACCAGTCATTTTTAGTGAAGAACATCTTCTCTTCTGAAAGAGGCATCAGAGAATCAAAACTGCAAAGTTTGTTCACCAAGAATGTCCAGTTTCACAAGATTAATCGTGCTTTTTCAGTTATGATATGTATAGGTTCAGGCATGGCTGTGGGGTAAGAAGCTTGCTTCTCAACCACATGGCTCCAGGTTCTGTCCCAATGTGTGGCACTTTGAGCTGACCAAAGCCTTGTGAGTGGATTTGGTAGATGGAAACTGAAAGAAGCCCATTATGTGTGTGTGTGTGTGTGTGTCCTACCACAGCTTGACACCTGGTGTTAGTGTCATTATGTCCCTGTAACTTAGCGGGTTGACAAAAAGAGGCCGATAGAATAAGTACTAGGCTTAAAAAAAAGTATCTGGGTCAACTCATTCAACTAAAATTTCTTCAAGGTGTTGCCCCAGCATGGCCACATGTCTGAAACGAGTAAAAGATAAAAAATAAAACATAGTTTCAGGTGTATGGTCTTATGAATTGAAATTTCCTTCCAGCTTTTGCTTGTAATGTCTTACTTACGAGTATGGTGCATCGTTGCTTAACTGACAATAAACTCTTACTTCATTGCTGGGGCATCCGACTGTAGAAACAGATAATATACAAATGCATCTAATTGTAATAACAATCCCACCTGTAGTAGAATGGAGAAATGGTTGTAAAATAGTAAAAAATATGTACATGAGAGGTGATTTGAAGAGACCCAGCTTTATTCTTTTAAAAATATTTTAAAACATTCTCATGTGCATAGCTTCATATTTCCAGTCAACAACGAATGTAGTGAATATAAAAGTGTTATTCTTTAGTGCATGGAATGATAACATATTTCAATATTTCAAACTTTATAACATAGATAGCTTGGCAGCTGATTTTGTGAGATGCTGCTGAAAGAAAAGACTATTTGCATTGGATAGTTTTGCTCACTTATAATCTAGTTGCAAGCAGCAAAACTGGATGTGTTCTGTGCTGTGTTTCAAATGTATGATACAGTAAATGATTTGTTTATTTGTTATTTTGTTTTTACTAAGATGCCTTTGGTCTCAGTCTTTAAATAGACTGGGCTAAATTTGGAATGCTGGGAAGTCCAGTAAACAAGCTTCTTTTCCTACTCATGTACATGCTCATACACATGCAGATGTGCATGTGTGTGTATATGTTTATACATAAAGCATGTTTGCAAACCTGTCTTTAACTCAGTCTATGGCCAGAAGGCAATGTAGTCATCTCTCAAGAGATTTTTGTGTATTGTCTGTGTGTGTATATGTGTGTGTGCGTGTGTGTGTGGTTGCTGTATATATCCCCCCACCCCCACCCAGATCATCACAGATCATCCTCCGTGTTTAACAGTTGGGAGAAGGCAGTCTGGGTCAAATGCTTCTTTTGGCTGTCTCCACACATATACTCGGATGGTGATTGGAAATAAGGTAAACGATGACTCGTCTGAGAAAATAACATTCTTCCACTGCTCTTGGGACCAATTGTGCAGGTTTTTACTCCACTCTAAACGCTTTGCAACGTTTGTTTTTGAAAGTAGTGGTTTTCTGATTGCAGCCCTCCCGTGAAATCTGGCTTTGTGCAGCTCCCGGTGAACAGTTTTTGTGGAAACTGGGTTCTCAAGGTGGTCATTAAGCTCTGCAGTAATTTTGGGAGCTGTACTTTTGTGATCCTTTCTAACAATTCGTGTAAGGGTTCAACGGTCCCTATCTGAAAGTATTGCCTTTCTTCCAGAGTTTTGTTTTGACGTTGAGGTATTCCTTCTTTCTCAAAGGCTGTCATTACTTTCGAGACAGTACTTCTTGATACCCAAAACATTTCGGCTATTTTCGTTATGCTAGCACCTACCATATGAGTACCAACAATTTGACCTCTTTGAAAGTCTGATAGATCTGTCATTTTAATGAATTTTAATTATCTTTTTCTGATGATATCTGAAAAGAAACAACAATTTTAGCAAAACATATTAAGCAACACTAATAATAAATCAAAAAACGTAAAAATAAACAAGCTTTTGACGGTTTTATAGATATTTCAAAATTATTATGCTATGATGCTAGGTGTTTCCATTATTTTGTCCAACCTCTGTATATATATATATATATATATATATAGTTGAAATTTACAGAGAAACAAAAGACAAAGACAGGTGTATGAACAACAAGCATGTGTATTAGTTTGATGCTCGGGAAAGTGAGAAAGTCTTTTATGTTTCGAGCCTACGCTCTTCAACGGAAAGAAATAAGAGGAAATAAACAGAGAGAATGAAAAAAAAACTTATGGATTTAGTGATCAAGCTGGTTGGGGAAAAATGGTTCGACAGGAGAAGTAGAAACAAGGGGAGATAATAAAGTCTTGGTGATCCCAAAATGAAGGTGCGTGTGT
The DNA here is from genome assembly GCF_001194135.2 of Octopus bimaculoides. Classification (NCBI taxonomy): domain Eukaryota; kingdom Metazoa; phylum Mollusca; class Cephalopoda; order Octopoda; family Octopodidae; genus Octopus; species Octopus bimaculoides. The sequence goes on along the minus strand of NC_068990.1, from coordinate 94,226,636 downwards.
ATGTGAGAATGTGTGTGTTTGTGTGGAATGATGTGGTGTGGGGGTGTGGAGGTCGGGTGGGACGTGGGGATATGTGTGTGTATATATATATCAATAATAATAGTGATTGTTTCTTATTAGGAACATGAGGGTTAATATATATATATGTATGGAGAAAGCCTTTGACAGGGTCCCCCGATCCCTTATCTGGTGGTCAATGAGGAAACTTGGGATAGAAGAATGGTTAGTGAGGGCTGTGCGAGCCATGTACAGAGAT
>NC_068990.1:94196322-94224912 GCF_001194135.2 Octopus bimaculoides | reverse complement strand
ATATATATATATATATATATATATATATATATATATATATACATATACATATATATATATATATATATACACATACACACACACATATTTCTGTATATGTATTCACACATGAACATACACAATATATTTGTGTGATTAAGTTATTTATAGATTTAAGTGTACTCTACCTAAGTCTGTGATTTGGGAAAATGAACCACAACATAGTAAAATTGTTCTGATGTTCCTTATATCGAGAAGGCCATTTATCTTGAGAAGATTGGCATTAGCTTTCCATCTATTTTGGACATCAACAGACAAGAGCTGGAAATAGAAACAGAAGAATGCTTTTGGAGTTGCTTTGTAAATGGAAGTGATAGATTTCTTCAAGCAGCCAGTCAAACACACAATGTCACTAAATTGGGATGGCGTTGTTACTATTTATAGAATATATAAATTGAAAATGCAGCTGATATTCTGGGTAGGTGAATGTGGATTTGATGGCAGTGGATAATTTTAGGATAGTCTTCAATAAATGTTCCATCAACCAGCATAATATTTGGATATGAAAAATTGGCAAAGCTGGATAGGTGTGTGTTGATGGGAGGGAGCCATTTAAATGCATCGGTTGTTATGTGAATAGTCAAGGTATGAAGGCTGGTATGTAGGTAGGCAGGTAAGTAAGTAGTGCTTTATAGTTGTAGTTACAAGTAATTATTTAATGTCTATTTGTGTCATCCCAGTCAGCAAGAAGTCCAAGTACATCATGTTTCATTATTTATCTTCCTTGCTGCCATTGTTTCCTTTATAAATCTTACTGCCATGGTGATGCTTCGCTTTGCTTGTTGTCAAGTATGTACTCTAAAACTATGTCCGTGAAAGAGTATTATTGACAGAATATTGTGTTGTTGCATAATGTTACTCTGCTTGCTTACATCAGTATATTGACCATTCGATCATTGACAAGAGGAAAGGACAGCACTGTTGCCATAGAAACATTGCAAATGAAAATATCAGTTTGAGGGAAAGCTAATGTGTTTGCTGTGAATGAAATTTTGACTGTTTCTTTACGACAGACATTCACATATTGCACAAACACACACACACATCCGTTACTAAAAGCTCACACATCTGTATTTATGTGTGTGTGTGTGTGTGTGTGTGTGTATGTATGTGTGTGTGCATGTGTTATTTTAATATTCAAATTACCATTTTAGGTTATCTTCTCAACCTTTTTTTTTCCGCTTAATTTAAGAATCATTCAGATAATGATTGCCCTCGTTACTGATTGTGTCATTTTAATCAAAATTTCTTGGTTTACTACATAAAGTATTCTTGTACTTAATCTATTTTTTTCATGCAGAAGGCAACCCTGGCTAATCTCATACACAACCACATAACACATTACAATGATATTATTTCAAGTTTTCTTTGCTAATTTTACTTTTCATGGTATTCTTCAGTAGTTTTAATAAAAGTCAGTCGTCATCATGATTGTTATCGCTTTTGCCATCACCATCATCACCACCATCATCATCATCATCACCACCATCATCATCATCATCATCACCCTCACCATCATCACCACCATCATCATCATCATCATTGATAACTTCCCTTGTTCAAAAATGTCATAAACTCAGTGTTTTTTTTTTGTTTTAATTTATTCTTCATTTTGGTGTTTCATGTATTAGATATGAAGTGACAAGCAGCGATGCTTAAGAGCTCATTGTTCAACTCATCTTGCATGAGACTTCTTAATTTGGGTGGCAGATGATGGAGCAGACGCTCGTCAGCCTACAGAAAGTAAGCCATCACTTGGCAGTAACTTTGTAATGTCTACCATACTTTTGCCATTTGTTTAAGGTTCCATTTATCAAGATGCCTCCTTGGTCCTCCAACTCTTGATCCATCAGAATACCCCCAATGTGATAACTGATGGGAGTGGGGGGCACTGCACCAGTTCAAGGCTGGCATTTATCTACAGTTGATTTAATTGGAGCAACATGAAATGAAGTGCCTTGCTCAAGTTCATAGCATGCTGCCTAGTTCAGGAATTGAACTTATATCCTTATGATTGTGGTCCAAACACCTTAACCACTGAGCCATACACCTTCATTACATACCTGGCAGATAAATTAGTTGATAAATGATCAAAGGATGATAGCTTCCCTCCGGACACATGGAAGCAAAAGTTCGATCTCTGGGCTTTTTATCTAATATCTCTCACTTGCTTGAAGTTGGAGTATTTCAGGAGTTACAACTCTGATACACGATACATAATAGTTACCCACACAGCTAAAAATTAAACACATGCATGCATGCATGCACACACGTACGCACACACACGTACGCACACACACGTACGCACACACACACACATAATGACAATGACATCAGTGATAAAATTGAGGTAACAATGCATTTGTGATTGTAATTATGATGGTGGAAATGATCAATAAGAGCCACATTATTTAATTAAAATAAATTATTGTTGTGGTTTACATGGAAATTCAGCAGGTAGTTAGTAAAGTAAAGATGTGATCCATATAAGTGAAATAAACTTCCATTTGTTGGTTTATTGCAATGAATCTATACTCCAATTCCCCTATGTGGAATCTTTCAGGTACAAAAAAGAAAAAAAAAATTGATTTTTGACAGTTAATGTTTCCCTATTAACGAGGCAATTAATTTATAGATGCATATATATAGATGCATGTATATAAAATATATGTTAACATTTTAAATGATGAATGCAAAGTGAAAATGATTTATAATATATTACTGCTTCTTCCCCCCCCCCCATCTCCGCTCTTCCTCTTTTATCACTCAGTCTCCTGGGGTCACATTGCTCTGTTCCCTTGCTTACCTTGTTTCAGTTCTGTATTGTACTGTAGAACAAAACTATAGATTTTTAGCCAACACCATATTATGACAAAAGTAAACATGTTTATATATAAACATTATAATAAATGTAAACATGTTTACACTTACCATACTAACAAATGTTTAGATATGTTCTATAATACATTATAGCAATGAAATAAAATGCTGTGAACACATCAAGAATTTAATATTTCCATGTTTGTACAAAGATGTCTCAGAATACTGAGTGCATTCCTCTTCACTTATCACTATCGTACATGCATCTGTCTATCTGTTTGTCTGTCTTTTGTGCCCAACACTCTCTAAAGGGGTTAGTAAAAAGCAGACAAGGGGTTAAGGGATCCCTTTAATTGTGTCATGGACATGGCTACCTCTAGTGCCGTGCCATGAGAAAATGTGTTCTGTATGCTCTGTAACACATAAAATTGAGAAGACATTAATATTGTTGAGGACATGACATCTCTCTAGTGTTAAACTCTGAAAAAAGGAAAAAAAGCACCCAATACATTCTGTAGGGGGGGGGGGCTATAGGAAAGACATTCACTCATATAAACCAAATCAAAAATAGAATTTATGAGGGAGATGCAATCCTCTGACCCCCATCTCACAAAGCAGCACCTTTGAATATATGCTGACTTTGACTGGCCTCACCTATCCAAACTGTATTAGCATGCAAAATGGTTTTCAAAGACAATTACTTCCACCAATCTTTATGCTTGATGCACAACTGAACTGTGGTCACAGTGTATTTCAGAAGGTGATGGAAGACCATTGCCCTTTGAATAGCATGGGAAAAGGTAGAGTACCTCTGGAGTTAAGATTTGATTTGAAGGAGAGAAAGGTGGGAATTTGCTCTGATCTGCTGGAAGCATTTGAAGCCAATAAAAACAATTTTATTCCCAATCTGAAAGATGGACACATGTCTATGATCCAGAAACAAAGTTTCAGTCCATAGAATGGTGTCACACCTCTTCTCCAAAGCCTAAGAATTTCAAGAGCAAGCAGTTGCCATAGAAAGTCATGTTGACTGTTTTGTGTGATGGCAGAGCATCGTTCTTCTTGGTTTTTCTGGAATGTGACAGCACCATGAACAGCAAGTGGCACATTAAGATACTCAAAAAATCTTAAAGAAACCGTGAGAAAGAAAAGACCAAACAATAATCTGAAAGCAATCCACATTCACCATGACAATGCTTGACATATTTAACAACAGATCAGACAGCCAGCAAATTGGACTGGTCAGTGGTCCCCTGTCCATCATATGGCTTGGGTCTGGTGTTCCCCAGCTTCTACCTGTTTGGTCCAATGAACGGCAGTTTTCTAGAATGATGATTTGACTAAACAGATGAGTTGAAAGTGGCCATGAACTGACTACAACACTTGATAGTTTTCAAAGAGGGGTTTTTTGCAGCACCTCCAATTCTCTAAGACTGCTGCAAAAAAAAGGTTAGAAAGATCTTGGTATTCTTAGCCAGAAGACTTGTTTCAGTTACTTGTATCTGAGTGGACTTTGCTAAAAGTGTTCCAAGTACCAAGTGATGGTGTTAAAGGGATTAAATCTGTCCATTGATAACAAGTGCAGTCTTCACTGTTTCACTCACAAAACAAAGTTCTATATATTGTGGAATCAAACTGGTGAAATGTGGTTGAGAAGCAAACATCCTAACCATGCAGCTATGCATCACAAACACAATCTATTCATATGAAACTAGTTTGTATAGTTCAACCATTTTATATATTTGGATGGTCTTTAAGTTATTAACAATGGCAGTTTTTAATTAAAAAAAAAAAAAGTTTATAAGCTACTTAACAGCTCATTAATTTATAGACAGAAGCAATATTTATGACTGAACCATCTTTAAGCTAACTGAACATCAGAGGAAACAGTTTATTTATTTTTTTTGTGTTTTCATTAAGTGTTTGTGTGTATTTTGTTGTTGAATGATTGAAACTGTTTGAAAACATTAAATCACAATAATAAGTGTTTAAAATAGCTACATGTTCTAACTTTCCTTGAGATGTTTCTAAATTAGTATTTCCTTTATATGTTTCACTGGCACCTTCCTCCTCCTCCTCCTAACCATCACTTCAATGTCTGTTTTTACATGCTTGCATGGATCAGACAAGATTTGTGGTGGTTGACTTTCTATGGCTGGATGCACTCCTTGTCTTCAATTTTCACTTGCTTCTAGGCAAGGTCATATTTTCCTCCAGTCCAGACATGTTTTCATAGAAGACTGCAGACAAACATTACGTGTGTGACAGCGAAATCTGTTTACAATTAGCACATGATGTCATGACAAGGGACACACACACACGCGCATGCATGCACGTGCACACACACACTCTCTCTCTTTCTCATACACACACACACACATACACACACACATGCACATATACTTTTCAATTTCTGTCTTTGAAGACAATTACCAAAGGTGCTGCGCTTCAGAACTGAACTCAGAGCCACATGTTTGCTAAGCCAACTTCTTAACCACATTTTTATTATGAAACCACCTCTTTACAATCAAAATATACTCGACTGAATACTGTCTCTTTGGATTTACTTGTGTCACATTCCTGGTAATGCTTATTAATTCCCCTCAAGCTTTATTCCATTTTGATCTCATACGCATTAGCTTTTAGGAATTGTTTAGAATCTTGGGAAATGGAACAATGGCACATAATGACATGTTTCAGTGATGATGATGATGATGATGATGAATCAGTGTAGATCTTCCTGTAATTGCAGCAGTTAGGCCCCTGAGGATAAAAACAGTAGTTTTTCTTCCACAATAAGTATCATCTAACTCAACCAAATGATTCATTTTTTTTTACACTAAACCCAACAGCAGCAGAGAACTTATGGGTTTCATTCCATTTTGCAAAGCAAGGTTTTATTAGCTGGAAACAGCAAAGATGGATTTTCAGCACTTTGTATAATTTATGCTGTTGATCTACTTCTTTGCAGAAATATTGAAAAACTGGCATTTCTTTCTTGCCACATATTCTTGATATTAGGAAGGAAAAGTCTATCAAGTCATAAACTTTTACTTTGAATTTAGGTGCAACGCAGCTGTGTGGTTCAGAAGTTTGCTTCTCAACCACATGGTTTTAGGTTCAGTCTCATTGTACGGCACGTTGGGCAAGTGTCTTCTACTCAAGTTCCAGGCCAACCGAAGCTTTGTGAGTGGAATTGGCAGGTGGAAACTGAAAGAAGCTTGTGTGTGTGTGTGCGCGTGTGTGTGTATGTTTGTGCCTCCTTCTCTTGACATTGTGTGAGAGTCATAAATGAGAGTCACTGTCATACAAGCAGAGTCACTTGTTTCCAATGCAATCTTGCATAAAACCATGTCCATTCACAGAGAAATATTACCTTGTTTGGAAACCAGTGGGTATTGGTGACCCATGTGGGACATCTGGACATAGAAAATAGGCCTTAACAATTTCTATCTGAGCCATGCATGGAAATGAGAACATTAAAATGATGATGATGATGATGATGATGATGACAACCAATGATACAGGCTTAAGCGCTTAAAGTATCCGTTTCTTACATTGATGCAATGCATTCAGGCATGACCAGATGGTTACGAAACTTGCTTCCCTATCACAAGGTTTCAGGTTCAGTCCCACTGTATTGTATCTTAGGCAAGAGTCTTTTAGCAGAGCTTCAGGTCGACTCAAACCTTGTCAGTGAAATTGAATTGATTGAGTCTTTTAGGGAGATTTGCTCCTTGATTAGACTGTTGCCTCTGTCATTGAAAGAGCCAGCCACATCACACAGTATTTCACTCTGTTTCTCCCTCAGAATTACATTAGGGGTAGATATATTTCTGGTTTACTCAGCTATTTATACACTCCTTAAATGGATTGCTTTTTCCATTGATTGATCAGCTGGGAACACTTGTTGAAACCATGGGAAAACATCATTTATTTCATTTTACATTGGATATAGATGACATTTTTTTTTTGTTAGTATACCATTGGAGCTGTTTTTGCTGTCCTTTCCTTCAGTGAATTCAGAATGTAAAAATCACATAAATATCTCATAAGACCACATCGTTCCATGTTCATTGCTACGATGTTGTTCTGTGGGAAGATGTTGAGGAAGAGATGATAGTCAGATGGAGCCTAATCAGGGGAATAGAGAGGCTGATCAACCAGTTCAAAGCCACAGACATGCACAGCAGCCACTGAAACGAAGGGCTTGCATACTGGAATGTTGTTCTAAGGAATCAAGACCCCTTTTGTCAGTTTTCCTGGGCTTTTTGGTTTTGATAGTTTTTCATAACTGTCTCAGCAAGTTGGTTTAGTACTCTCCTATTGATGGTGTGGCCCTTTTGAAGAGAGTCAATGAACACAATGCTTTTTGCATCCCAAAAACTGAGGCCATCACCTTCCCTACAGGTGAGGAGGGATTTTTCCCTGGCATGGATTGTCTCTTTGTCTCTGGCTCAAAGTGATGAACTGAAAACTCATCCTGGCTTAGGAATTATTGTTCAAGGAAACCAGCTGGATCTGCCAGAAACTATATCAGACTTTCTCGTGATGTGATCAGCCTGTTGTACTTTTGATTAGGTGTCAGAAGATGTGGCATCTACCAAGCAGAAACCTTCATCATGCCATGTTCCTTGTGCAGAATATTCTCAACTTTCTCATGGGACATTCTAATAACTTTGATTCTTTGATTTATAGTCAATTGCCTGTCATCCATCACCATGTGGTGAACATGATCAATGTTTTCCTCAGGAGTAGCAATTACAGGATGTCCAGACCTTGAGTCATCTTCAAGACTCTCCCTTCCCCTCCAACATTCAGCTGTCCACTTTTGCACTGTTGATAAACATGGAGTATCATTCCCTAATGTAGCAACCATGTCAGAATGAATGTTGTTGGGGACTAAACTGTTTTTCTGCAGGGACTTCATAACACCATGATGCCAAATTTTGTCCATTTTCAAGAAAAGTCGCTACTAGTTACTTTTGAAGTCTTCTTTGAAGAGTCAGATGTCAGTTTACCCGGAAAGAAACAATATAGTTATTAATAAGAAGAGTTGAAAAGAACGCCTGCAAGATTTCACAGCTCTAGCATCACTCCTGCATAGAGTTAACCTATGAAATTTTCAGCCCAACTCCATAGAAGGGACAAGGTCGACTAAGGTCAGTTTGGTGTATTAAAAGCTTTATTTATTTATTAGTCTTATTATTATTGTTTTTTCTTATCAGGCAAACAATTTCAGTTGAATGAAGTCTAGTATGTGAATGTGGTGTATTTTTTGTTTGATAAATGTGAGCAATGTCTTAGTAAATTTGGGAAAAATATAATTATCTAAGTTTGAAAAATACAAGTTTAAAAAGGAATTGATTAGTTAAGCCATCGTTCTGTTTATTTTAGTTAATGTAATCAAGAAATAGTACTTAGCAATTTTACTTTACGTGATTTTGCGCTCTAGGGTAAGGCATTCCACCATAATAGTTTTGCTTTACCGGTTCATGCAGGATATCAAAATTTGCTAATTTATCAAACCTTATTGCAATGCCAAACATTTGTAAAAGCAACTGAAGTCCCAATTTTCAGGAATCTGTCAGTCTGTCTGTTTGTCTCTCTCTCTCTCTTTCTCTCTCTCTCTCTCTCTTTTGGAGTAAATTTAAATATATTCAGCAATGCATTCCAGATTATGTTTTCAAAGACACACCTCAGGTTGTCTATATAATAGAATTTTTAGTTAAATTCTTTGTGTTTTTAAGTTGGGTGTATAATTTAGTTTTTCAAATATTTATTACCAAAATGTTAGATGCTTTTTTCTTTTAAACAACTATTGTACCTTAAAAGAGACAAGGATATATTTCATCTGAAATTCTAATTGAATTCTTTTATTAAAAAACATACATCATCCAGATAAAATTTGAATATTTAAAGGGCTTTAGGGAACAGATAAGACTATTTCCATATTCTTCTATAATGTGTGTGTGTGTGCATGTGTGCGTATGCTTACATTTAGATTTAAAATGTTTGTCTTTGTATTTTTCTGAGTTTATGATGGTTTATTTATGTTGAAGGCGAGACAACTCAACTAGGGAAATAAACTTGTAACTGTACACTTCCATATTTTTTTGTTGTTACTCTTTTTCATGTTCTTGTTGATTGTTTTCTATAGAAAGTAGCAAAAAAGAAAGAAAAGAAAGCTTTCTGAAATGATCTTATTCTATTCTGGTGTCAGAATTAGTAAAGGTTTGTTTGTTTGTTTTTTTTTATATTTTCTTTTCCATCTTTATTAAAATCATCCAACTATTTTTTCTGGTGACGCCTCAACTACAGCTTCTCCAATTTCAAGAAAACATTCTTTGAACGATGTCATGCTTTTTTTTTCTGTAGAAATTTGTCAAATAAGCTAATCTTTGATAAGTAACTTACACCCATTTGCACTTCCTGGCAATGAAGAAATTTTTTTCTCAAACACTACAAATAAATAACCTTGCTTTGTTACAATACTTTTTGTGCTTATGAAGTTGTCACAGAAGTTCAAACTCCTGCAACTTACATTAAGCAAATAATCGTTTTTTTTTTTTAATAATTGTTCTTTGATTTCTTAAATATTATTATTAAAACACATTTTTTTCCCTAATTTAAAAACAAATCTCATGTCCATGAAGTCAATTCAGTTACAGTACAACGGTACCAACCAACAAACCATTATCACCAACTGTAACAATACAACCAATACAGTGTAAGACTGTACTGTCTGTATCTTCAATCATAAATTATATCTTCAATCATAAATTATATCTTCAATCATAAATTATATCTTCAATCATAAATTATATCTTCAATCATAAATTTATAACAAAAGAAGGATTGGTTTTCATTTCCCATGCCTTAAGAATGACTTGCTATATTATTTCTAAAGGACTGGAAACAGAACTTGACTGATAACATTCAGACCTAAGCTATTCGTTTCAGTTTGATTCTTTGAACTGTTGAACTTACTCCCAGAAGAAAACAATAAGGATTTCACAACAGAAATTATGATTTTCAGTTTAATCAAATAGAATCAAAATTCAAAATATAAGACGAGAGTGGACTGAATAACCGTTGGAGAATAAAAAGGAAAAGAAAAAAATCTTACTAAACTCTAGTCATCTCTTAAAAACAAATATGAGATGGTTGCATGAACCATGCTTCCACTAATTGTTTAAGATGGTTCCTACGTCATTGTGAACAGACACAGGCATCATTGTCACCTTCCTCACTCAGAAGCCAGCAGAATGCTGAGTATGTGACAGTTAGAGATAGATAGATAGAGAGAGAGAGACAGAGAGAGAGAGAGAGAGAGAGAGAGAGAGAGAGAGATGCACCAGCGGCACCCAGCTGGTACTAGTTTTCAACTGAGTTGCTTGGAACAATGTAAAATAAAGTGCCTTGCTTAAGAACACAACATGCTGTCTCATCCAGGAATTGAACCCATAATCTTATGATTGTGAGCCAAACACCTTAACCACTACACTGTGCATTTTCAAATTTAGTGGACCATAGATAAGCCATACACAACAAAGTTTTCAAACAACATTTAAGAGAAACATTAATTTCATCAAAGTTATTTTTTTTTTATAATGTGAGAAATGAAAAGAAAGTATGACATAATCTTGCAGTTATTTCTGTTTAGTTTAACATTAAATCAGCAGTTTAAATTTTTATGCCACTCGTTTATCATTATTAATTTTGCAAATACTTATTCTGTCAAAACTAACATATTTCCTTCACTTGGCCTCGTGTTTTAAATGATCTATTCTCAAATTATGCTACAGGATTCCATAACCAAGCTTTAGGAAAGATCTTCACTATTAAATCTATAGCAAAATTTCAGCTCATATTTCATTACCTGTCGTATATGGTGGTCTTGGAGTCAGGGGGTTAAACTGTTTGTTTCTTCAACCACATCTTTCTTGTCTGTATATGCTAAACGCATTTCAACCATTAATGTCTTTCCTGTATATGGTCAATGTAGAAACTTCGATCCTCTGTGGTCAAGAAAACTTAACAGCAATGAAGCTTTTCCTACTCACATCACAGAAAACCCTTTTGAAAATCTAAATTTATCAACCTCACCTCAATTATTTCTGAGCTGGACAGATTCAGGCTCCTTACTATCTTGTTACAGTTGCTATCAGACAAGTTGAATATGATTCTGATCCCTTCTCTTGCATCCCATGTTTCCTCAGCCCTGATTCCCCTTTGTGCTACTTTTATACATGATTCTCTTTACTCTTTTTTGGTTCTTTTTTAAATGTAATTGTATTTTACAATACCTGCACCTAATTTGATCTAAATTTCAAACTAAGAGGCTAAAAAAGAACTTTAAAGATATCAGAATAGATTCTATACTTCTTATAAAACATTAAAAATGTTTCATTTTGTCATTTTAAAGAATTTTAGAAGATGAAAAATTACCACAAGTTTGAAGAAATTTAATTGGACTATGTGTAATAATTACCATGAGATCATTCTGATTGATTAGTAATCACTCTGAAGATCTTTTCCCTCCTTCTTCCCAGCTGATTCTTCTGTAATAGAGAAGAGTTTGACCAAATCAAGGTGGTTATTTCTCTTGTCATGCATGGTTTGATGAAATTTTCATTCATATTTCGATGCTTTAAACAACCAATATTAATTGCATTGTAAACTTTGTGACCATTTTCGACTGTGCACGATCAATCATTGGGGAAGATCATAGAAAAGAGATGATATGTTGCCTTAATTGCTCAATCTAATTAAATACATTCATTTTCTGCTGCAGTTGCTTACTTCTGTTTCTTAGTGCAATCAATAGATTTGGTTCTTGTTGTCTTTAAAACCAGTTTGTGATGTTAATCAAAATAATCTGGAGACTGGCATATTATTCCAGTAGACTTACCAAAGTCAGAAGGAACAGCAATAAATTTAAAATTACAAGTAGTATTTTGATATGATTGTACACTTGTGACAACTTCTGACTGAGCATTGGTTATCCACCAGCCTAGTTGGAATGCTGTGTCCACAGAAGCACCTCTTTGGAGGTGTTTTATAGCAGGTGAGTGAGATGAAAGCTGTTCTTGATACTTGGACTACATATGGCATTTAACATCTGCAAGCACAAGTTACATTGTGAAATAATTGTCTTCACTGTTTTGGTCATATGTCTTCCAGAAATTTCATCCATGCTACCGTTGATCTAACTTATGGTTTCAGTTGGCGTCAATATGATGGAGGGGAACTGAAGCTATAGCAGAAGATCACCAAAGCAGATCTTGCATTGGTTAGTGGTCCAAATGCTTGTAGACTTTGCAAAGCAGGAGGCCAACAACAGACAACAGAATGTGATAGATATTTGAGATTCATGTGCCATTAGGGGAGACAGCAATTAGGGGCAGCCTGCAAATGAATGTTAAAGCAATACTGTTATAATGATTGTTAAGTAAAGATGTTAATGACTTTCATTAACAACTTACTTAGTAGTCATTATATGGCAATTAAGTCAGCAATAGTAATTTAAAAGTATAGAAACCAGATGAAACCTTGGAAAGGTGACAGTAGAAAAACTGCATCAAATTAGTTTGTTTCAGTATATTTTCTACAGTTGCTATTTTGGTATTTCTATTAACTGCTGTAAACGATGTAATTAATTCTGACAAACAAGGGAGATAAATATGTTCACTTAAAAGAAATTGATATTAACAGATGAGGAAGTGATAGTAAGAAGGGGTGGGTTGTAGTGAATAGAGAACTAAAACACAATTTAATTTTTATATATCTTAGTTTCTAATCATAAAAGTATTGAAATACCTTTATGAAAGTGTTAAAAGTAAAATTTGGATTTGCAATGCATTTCCTTAAAAAGGTTATTAACATTCTTCAAAATTGAAATTAGCGAAAGCAGGCTGGCTGTTACCCAGAAATCCTCTGTGCAAAGAACTTGGTTGGATTTTCATTGCAAAAATCAATCTGGAGGAATTCATTGAATTCATTGGTTAAAGCCAAGATGTTATCATGTAGGCCAATAGTCGTATGCGTGTCACCTGTGCCAGTGACACGAGAAAGGCACCCACTACACTCTTGAAGTGGTTGGCGTTAGGAAGAGCATCCAGCTCACCAGCTCCAGCTAAACTGTCTAACCCATGCCAGCATGGAAAGCAAATGCTAAATGATGACAATGATGATGTGGAGAAAAACAAATGTGATGTAATGTTTCATGTAGGAATAAATTAACATTTCAAGTGTTCTGAAAGTAACAAACAAAATCTTCAGTTCAACTCCAAGGATTGTCAATTACACTGACACTGTCTAGATAACACAACAGTGTCGTAAATAAAAGGCAGAAGAGGACCAGGCTTTGAAATGAATCGAGGCTCTGCTAGTTTCCTCATTTTTATTTGTTTATTTATCTTACAGGATTTTTACTTGCAATTTCTTTATTGAGTGGCACAAAAAAAAAGTGTTACTTTATGAAGCTTAGCTGTTGTTGCATGAAAGTTCTGTAAAGACTTCAGAGATGTTATTTCAATGATTGACCTGTAGCCATGTTGGGACACTCCAATCAAGCGAACAGTATTTGCATCGACTTTGGTACTTGTCTGCTATTTGTTTTATAGACTGTAAATGTTGATTTGATCAGGGTTTGAACTCAGACCTTAGAAAGGGATATAAAGGGATATATATTTTGTTATCCATCACTAGAATGGTGACATGGTTAGATCCTAAATCTTGGTCTTTGGCAACACTTATGCAACAGTTTTCCTTTAAAATTTTGGCCAAATAAAGCTTCTATATAAGATTTGTTAGTTCAGGTAAATGTGGCTAATATGATCATAAAGTTACACAAGTCAGAGAGAAATTAGGTAAATATAACTTGCTAAATACGAAACATAAAAAAAGGAAAATAGCCAGAGCTTATAAGAAGGTGCCAGGGATCAATGATTTTTCTGATTTCTGTTTCAACAAAGAAATATCAAGATGACAGCTGTATAGAATGGTAATCGAGAATAAATATTGAAAGGAAATGATCATGGTCTAGCGATTACTTGAAATATGAACTCTGGAAGACATAGATAGTAATGGCTGATCTAAGAAAATAACTGCAAATAATCAAACTAAAGATTAAATGTGAAGTGTTACATTTTTCGTGATGTATTAGCTTAAAAAGCTTCGTCAAAAAATAATGATTAATGCTGTCGGTAATTTTAATTCTAATATGGTAAATATCTCTTTTGTATGATTTTATTTTGCTAGATCTCTCTGAAGAAGAAAATCAATTAGACATATTTTTCTGTTTTTGAGGTTGTGAGGTGCATTTTCATTAATTTTATTTTTCTAGAGTTATACAAATAAAATATTTCTTGTCTCTTTCTTGTCTGTAAAGTTTTTCTTTTTGTTATATTTGATTATTTTTCAATGCCAAATTATAAGTGCTTTTAAGAAAATAATATGAGGAATATCAGGTATTCGTAAACACAAATGGAAGATGACTTAGCATAATATCACAGAGAATGCACCAAATTTTAACTATATCGTTTCTCTTTCTGGCAAATCAACAGTATCAATAGAGTAGATTCCAATGTGACACAAGCAATAATTAAGGTGCAGTGGATAGAAGAGTCAACTGATCCTGGCAATGGGTAGAAGAGTCAACTGATCCTGGCAATGGGTAGAAGAGTCAACTGATCCTGGCAGTGGGTAGAAGAGTCAACTGATCCTGGCAGTGGGTAAAAGAGTCAACTGATCCTGGCAGTGGGTAGAAGAGTCAACTGATCCTGGCAGTGGGTAGAAGAGTCAACTGATCCTGGCAGTGGGTAGAAGAGTCAACTGATCCTGGCAGTGGGTAGAAGAGTCAACTGATCCTGGCAGTGGGTAGAAGAGTCAACTGATCCTGGCAGTGGAGTCATCATTAGAACCTGAAGGCAATTTTGTTGAATGCTGTTTCTTTGAAGTATCTCTTTGGATATGTGTACCATTTACTTGAGAATACATTGTTTTTTTGTGTTGATGTCTTTGTTTTTCCTTGTATTTTGTCTTGTTCTTGGCTGCCTGGCACACTATACACATTTCAAGTATAATGATGAAAGCAGTCATTATCTGTATTATCTTCAGTAAATGAATCAAGAAGCAAATATTATATGTATGTGTGTGTATTTATATATGAGTGCACAGTGATATATGTCAGTTGTGATTATTAACAACATATGGTGACCACGCTGATCCAAGTCAAATTTTCATCAAAAAATATAAACAAACATAAAAAAAATTAATTTACACAATTCAAGCACAAAACTATTTCATCTCTGTGGCTTTTACTTGCAAAAATCTGACATTTTTAACACCTTATTTCCTTCGTTTTCTTTTTCTTTTTTTTTCCCTGAAGGATAATTCCTGCAAAATCCTTGTGATTTTTTTGTTTTTTCTCTTTTGGATACTGAAATTATTTCTTCAGGTTCTTCATCACCAAGAAGTTCTTCAGCCAGCATTTTAAGAAATCCACATCTAGATTGAAGTTTGTTTTTTTTTGTTTGCATTCTGGATGATTTTCAATATATAACAAAAAACACTGCATTCTGCTGTATGAATCAGGTTTGGCCATCTTCTTGTGGCTCGTTTCACCAAACAGTATCTAATCAGCTGGTCAAGTGTATCAACTCCTCCTTTTATAGAATTGTAGTCCATAATTATTTTATTCCAGGTGGTTTGGAGCATGTTAAATGCTTCAAGAGAATTCATGTTTTTTCAATTTCAGAATCACAAAAGACTTGAATTTTTAAAAGAAAATTTCTGTATATGTAAGGAAAAAACTTCTAGAAGACTCTAGAAATTCTCAAACACTAAGGAAAACTTGAGAACATGTTTCTTGGTATGAAATTATTATTTTTATCTACTGTCAAGACCACAGCAGTCCAGTCTATGTTCCAATGGATCTGTTTTAAAATTTAAAGTCCAAACTCAAAATGAAAAAAATCTCTTACCAAAAGACTTGGAATAAGAAGTTCAAGATATAGAATTAATTTACAGCACCACTGATTTAAATTAAATATATTTTTGTATTAAAAAACTGGCTTCAACACAAAGTGGACCACTGCATTCACTTCCATGTTTTTAAGGTTTTAAGACACTTGAAGAAAGGGAGGATAATTTCAGTTCTTTTAAATGTGGTTCCCTTTTAGTTTGAGTGTTGTTAACAATTGCCGCCACAAAGTTGTTTTGCTTTTTCCTCCAACTAAGACGGAAATTTCAATATATTAGACAGTTTTTCCATACAGCATTCATTAGCAATTAATTTAGATTTGGATATTGTAACTCCTATTCCAAATATGTGAACAAGCAAGAATCTCTCTTTATAGCAGTGATCTCCTCCTTCAGCGTTTCTCTGAAATATCTCTTCTGTCTCTGTCTTCTAAACTACTATTCTGCCATTGTGTCAATTGGAGTCAGACTCAGATTTCTCATGGAGATTTGTTACTTCTTTTGAAGATGTAAAAACAGATCACAATTGTGTTGCAAGATGCAGTTGAAAGCAACTTGTTTGTGTCTGTGATGGAAATGTTGTATGCATGTTGTGTATTCTTCTTCACATCATTTTCTCCTCTTATCAGCAGAACTCTAAGATAGTAAGTGGAAATCTCAAGCATCTAACAGCAGTAACACCATTTACCGTTTGGTGATGCAAAGTCCTATTGAGAAAAGGTGATGATATTCTGAGCATCACCATGCTCATGATGTTTTCTGTTGCCTTCTTTGGTATTGGGAGTAAAATGCCTGGACAGACGGTGAAAATGCTTAATACTCTCATTGTTTGTAATAGCAGCATCATAAAATATTAGCTGGTGATTATTTTTTTTTTTGAAAGAAATATTGCTGTTTCTCATTAAAAATATTTCTATTTTGTTTAAATATAGCAACAAAGGTAAACTCACAGTAAATAAATTGCTTTTGTCTTTTTTGTTTTCTATGAATTGTAAATCTTTTTAATGTTAAATTGTAACATTAATATGGAAAAAAAAAGTCTGTATATGTATTCCTCTTTTTTTTATTTGTGTGAAATGTGTTAAAATTATCTGATTAATCAATAAATGAATGTTATTGACATCATTTCTAATGTCCAAAATATTTGCTAGAACCTGAAAGTAACTAATATTAAACGCTATTAGTCATAACTAAAATAAGAAATACTTCTCATTTTAGTTTTATATTTGATTGTAAAGTGTTAAGAAAACCCTTAAACATAAAGATAAAATATTTGAAATAAAAGGCCTAGCATCTGCCTGGAAGATAACCAATCAAAATTCGCAAAATATACAACCCATATTCATATAAGAAAAAGAAATGTTAAAAAAAACAAAACAAATTAAATCAACATTTTTTCTTCCCTTTCTTTCTTTCTCTCTCTCTCTCTCTCTCTCTCTCTCTCTCTCTCTCTCTCTCTCTCTCTCTCTCTCTCTCTCTCTCTCTCTCTCTCTCTCTCTCTATATATATATATATATATATATATATATTGCTCTTGTATTTTTATATATATTTTCCAGTACCTTTTAAGTTTTTCAAATTCAAATAGTTGGAATGCTAATAATTTTCTTGATAAAATATCTCATGCAAACTGAATAATAAGCATGAATTACAAGGCTAATATAAAGATGGTGAATTTTTTCAGCCCAGGAAAGCTTCAATGCGTTTGTTCTCAGTAAATCCCAAAATGATTCAAGAAAATACTTCAATATCCAGAAAATACAGACAAAATGGCTCAGATTTTCTGTGGAAATTATAACCAGCCTTGATTTGTTATGATGTTTTGTCTCCAAATACATCTAATGTAAACAACAATGTGATTGAAGATGGGAATATAGATAACAGGTGTATATGCATATTCCAGGAATTACCTTAATTAATATTTACATACCAGTTGTCAAAAGTGAGTTTAATGTGTAAAATTGGTATATCCAACAGTGACATCTGGTGGTTGTTGTATTGGGCGTGCTGCCGCACACAATGCCACCAAATTTCCAGCAGGGGTATAACAAAAGTTTTCCATTAGAATTTGTGATTAAACTAATGAGTAAGTGTGATTAAATTAGTATTTATAATGAATTTGCCATTTTCAATGGGTATGCAGCACACACCTAGCACACCCGGAATATCCACCCTTTTACTGATATCCAATAATATGTATTCAGTGACTATTTAAGCTGTATTAGTTCATGAATAGATTGAATGTGGTGCTGAGGAAAGGACAAGAACATCTGAAATATGCATATACATCTACTATTTTTCCATCTTTGATCTCAATGTTGTTTACATTAGACGTATTTGGATATGAAACATTGTAACAAATCAGTGATGGTAACAATTTCTGCTGAAAATCTGTTAAGATAACCTTAAGAAGTGATTTAATATTAGTGCCGTCCCTGCAGGGCACAGTATTGACTTTTAAAGCATTTAATATACTTTTTAGTATGTTATGGTTGTATAACAAAATATGGTGTCGTTACAAATAATTAATCTAATGAAAATAAGTTGGTATGAGGCAGAGACATGGAATCAGTCAGAGAACTTGGAGAGAAGTAGGAAAGAGTGAATTCAAAGCAGCATGGTGGTAATTGTAGAATTAGCAGAGGATAATAACAAAATGAGCCAAAGGTTGTGCATTTGCAAGTGTAAACTTGCAAAAAGTTGCATAACTTGTTTGTCGTTGTTACCCAGCTTCTATATGTATCTAGTGAGTGCATTATCCTTGATGTGAAAGTAAAGTGAGATATATTTATTTTATTCAAAATAGGAATAGATGTGATTGTAAATATTTGAGAAAATGTGGAATTCATTCATTTATGACAGTAATATTAGGCCCTAAATAATTCCCTTCAGTAAAGTCACCCCTAAAACGGCAGCATTTGATACTCTTTTCAGCATTTATATCCAAATAAGAATTTTGTAAGAAAATTGATTAATGGTGTTTTTCTATTTAATGTCTTTTCTTTTATCCTTCTTTTTAACCACTTCATCTATCAAGATAATTATAATTATATGTATGCATATTTTAAATTTGTTCTATTTCATTAGCAAAAATCCCCCCCCCCCACCACCACAAAAAATGGCATTAATATATATTTTAACTAAACAGTACAGTACTTCTGCTTTGGCAGTATGTTGAGGCACTTTTTTCTTCACAATCTTTGTGAAATAGTATTAAGACCTAAAAATAAAAGTGATCTTTTTTTACATAAAAAAAAAACTCACAAAATTTCTACAGAAATTAAATTGTCAATGATAAACAATAGGAATCTGTAATCCTTACTGAAATAATTTATCTTTGATTGCTTGTTATGAAGAATTTGTTGAATTTGGTAGAAATTTTTGAAAAATATATACTAAAAGATAGTTGTAATAAAATGTAACTTTTCCTTTTTGCAACAAAATAGAAAAGAATGAAGTTTAGCATTATTCTTGGTTGATTCTATTTGACTCGTCCCTCAGCAGTTTCCATAGAATCTATTTGTTACCCCATTTTAATGCAGGTTAAAGCTACATGCTTTTGGTTACTTGCCAATAATCATTTTCTATTGATCATATTCTTCTATCCTGCTTGGTTTTGGTGCAATGCACACTTACATTTAGCATTTACATTTATTAATGCCTTATGCACACAAGTGTTATAGATCAACATCAGCAGCAGAAAACCAACAGCATTTTTGTTCCAGATTTTTAAATAAGACTTGATGATACATTCTAAAATATGAATTATATTGTGAACATTCTAACTCTCTTATTATGTTCATAACGAATTTGTCATGTTGTTTTTATGATTTAAAAATGTATTTCATCCTCCAATCCTCGGCACTGCAATGATTTTGTTTGTTTATATGCAGATATTTATAGTTTTCTGTATTGGTTGAATAGTTCTATAAAATTGAGATATTTCTTAAATTGTTGGAATTTACATCTAGATCCTCTAATTAACATTAATCACTTAACTTTGAAATGGTAGCGGTTCCTATTTTTCCCCTATGCTAGATTGGCAAATGGATGTAAAATAAATATTAAATGAAGCAAGAACTGTACTCTGCCCTGGGGCACAAGATAATGCCAGTTGCAATAATTAAATGCATGACCTTTATCTTATCTCTTACACACACACACACACACACACACACACACGAGGGGGTGCTGAAAAGTTCCTGGCTTTGGGTAAAAGAAAATACAAGAGGATCAGTTAATTATGATTTTATCTAACATATTCCCTTCTCAGTTTCACACACTTATTGCATCGGTTCTTCAGTGTTTCTAAGCCCTGTAAAAGAACTTGGAAGGTTGGGCCTCCAACCAGGCCTTTCATGATGCCAGGAACTTTTCAGTACCTCCTTGTATATACCTTCATCACCACCACCAAGGTTGTTGTTGGAAAGATTGTGGATGTCGACCAAGTCAGTTGCCAGATGTCAAAGCCACACACTTAATCCAGCGGTTTCCATTGAAGGAAGCATTCCTGGAACTCATTTTCTGGGATTATCAGCAGCTGCTTTGTCGCAAATACTTTGATTCCCTCAACGTCCTGATATCTTCTTTCTTTCAAGTAGGATTTGATTTTTGGAAAGAGGAAAAAGTCACAAGGGGTGAGATCTTGGTAATATGGAAGCTGTTGGAGTTGGGGGATGCTGTGCCTAGCCAAAAACTGCTGCACTGAATGGGCAGGTGTGTTGTCATGGTGCAATTGCCACTCAGTGGATGCATACAATTGTGGCCTTTTCCAATGAATAGCATCCTGCAAATGCCGCCAAATGTCATGGTAGTACTCCTTGTTTCCTGTCTGACCAGCTGGAGCACACCCATGATGAATAATCCCCTTGTAGTCAAAGAAAACGGTCAACAGTGTCTACACATTGCTTTGACTCATTTGTGCTTTCTTCAGTCATGGAGAAGTTGGGGCTGTCCACTGTGAAGACTGAGCCCTTGTTTCTGGGTCATAGCCATAGACCCACGATTCATCACACATTATGACCGTTTTCAAAAAGTTTTCATCATTCTCAACACAATCAAGGAGATCTTGTGCAACTGAAACCTGAGTGATTTTTGGTCAGCTGAAAGCAGTTTTGGCTCAAACTTGATAGATACATGTCTCATACACAAATCTTCATTGATAATGGACTGAACTGAACTGTAATTAATTTGCATATCTCCTGATAATTCACAGATGGTGATTCAACAATTTCTCCTCACAGCTGCACACACATCTACGATGTTTTTCTCAGTTCTTCTAGTTGTGGCTCTTCCAGAACGTTTGTCACTATTGACATTTTTTCGGCCATCTTGGAAACGTCTGAACCACTTGTACACTTGTATGCAGCTCATACACTCTTCCCAATACACTTTCTGCAACTTTGCACAGGCCTCTGAGCAACAATTACTAAGCTTTTGGCAAAATTTGATGCAGATTCTCTGCTCAACTTTCTCTGTCATGGTCAATGTGAGGATCACATGCTACACACCTTCCTTTCAAGTACTGCTGTAGACAGCGGAAGTGAGCTAGAACGTTAAAACTTAGTGCGCATGCACAGCAGAGTCCAAGGTCAATCTGTGATGAGTGGCTTCACTCTGCGAGTGCATGGTCAATTTTGTCTGATGGAGACCCCAAGAAGAATTAATTTAGTCTACAGACTAAAAATGTTGTATGCTCATATTTCTCAGAATTACTATTGCTGCTTTTATAAAAGTGGTAGAGTCACAAAAATGGTGGTGGTGAGTTGATAGAAGCAAAGAGCTTTTATTATTTTCATCCTCACTATGTTGCTGGGACCAACTTTGTATTTCATCCCTCCTGTAAGTAGGTATCAGCTATGTCCTGTAATAGATTCATCAGGGACAACCTTCTTCTATAGTTGTGCAAACTTCTTTTAAGTGAGAAAAATCATTATTTTTATTTGAACGATAAATTGCCAGGACAGCAGCATTAAATGCTTTGCAGTATTTTATTGGATTCTTTTACATTTGGATTATATTTTAACAGCTGCATCCTTTTCTAAACACCAAACATTCAACTTCAATGATAGAACTTAATCCATTTGTCTGTTTGTTTGGTAGGCACGGAGTTTGCTAGTTCTTCTATAGATACACTGCAATGCTATCAGTAACTGTATTCTCACTTGACATGAATCTGGACAATAATACCAATGATCAAGACCAAAATTAGTCTTATTCTATAACCTTCACATATCTTAATGGTTGGTGTTAAACTGTTATATAACAATGGAACTTTTATGATTTTATGACACAAAAAAAAAAAAAAATGAACGTATTGACAATGGACCAAGTTGTATTTTTTATTTTCTAACAATGAAACATAAACATTTTTATGAGAATGGAGCTTTCATTTCTATGTGAGTGTAGTTGTTATTGTTGCTTAAAGATTGTAGCCATTTTCTGTCCTTTCAATACTTCGTTGCATGTTTGGATTTTAGAAAGTAGGTCACACACACAAATATTTAAAAATAGAAATGATTGTTGATGTTTTTGTTTATTGTTTTTTCAAAGACTGTCACTAGGTTATCATAATACATTCATAACTGGCAATGAATGTAGAAATGACTTTGAGTGATGTTTTGATTATGCCACCAGGGTTGTTCTGCTGATTGTCACAAGCCACCTCGGTTCTTCACAAGATATTTCAATGCTAACATTAGTAGTCAAAATGATAATTTCAATTATAATAATAACAATAATTCTTTCTATTGTAGTCACAAGGCTTGAAAATTTGTGGGAGAGCGATAATCAATTTTGTTAACCCCAGTGCATAACTGGTACTTATTTTATTGACCCTGGAAAGATGAAAGGCAAAGTTAACCCTGGCAGCATTTAAAATGAGAACACAGAGACAAACACAGTAGCATTTTGTCTACTGTGCAAAGGATTCTGCCATCTTGCCTTAGTTTCAATAACTCTTTCTCCTATAGACACAAGGTCTGAAATTTTCAGGGAGGGGACTGGTTGATTAGATTGACCCTAGTGTTTCACTGGTACTTAATGTATTGACCCTGAAAGGATGAAAGGCAAAGTCGACCTCGGCAGAATTTGAACTCAGAACATAGTGATGGGCAAAATACCAGTGTGCTAACGATCCTGCCAGATCACCGCCTTATGCCTTAGTTTCAATAATAATAGTGCCACATGAAAAGCACCCAATCTAATCTGTAAAGTGGTTGGCTTTAGGAAGGGCATCCAGCTGTAGAAACTTTGCCAGATCAGATTGGGGCCTGGTGCAGCCTTCTGGCTTGCCAGCTCTCAGTCAAATCGTCCAACCCATGCCAGCATGGAAAGCAGACGTCAAACGATGATGATGAAGGACATAATGTGTTGTCCAGTAATTACTCCAATGACCTTATGCTAATGAACCAAATACTCTTAATCACTTGGTTTTGTGCCTTCGTTAACAGGACCGTTTTGTATATAACAAAACAAAAATATTCCCCTCTCAAATCTAGTGCGTATGCACTCAGTAATCCTAAACTTTTAACGTTTTTTTCCATGGACACCATTAATATATCAAATTAGAGATGTTCTCATAATTCTCACTTTATCCTTCTGGGCAAAAGACAAACGTTTGTTGATGTGACTGAGTAGTTTCATCTCTGGTTTACTCTGGTTTCAAGATTTGCTAACAAATTGTAGACTGAATCAAGTTAGCTTCTGTTCCAAGTAGAATCTCATTGTTTATAAATCTTTCAGTCATTCTTTCTATTTCTGGAAATGAACCTTGCTTTAACTAGTAGTTTCTTTAAATGGAAACCGTCAATTTACTCTCCTCGCAACTAGAGTTCTCATGTGTAATTTTCTACATACTGTGCATTATAATTGCTTATTCTTTAACTAACATTCTTTACCCTAGTTTAACATAGAAATCAAGATCTAAGCTTGCCAAACTCATAAAGAAACAAAAGAATTCCTTAAAATTGTTGAACAGTAATGTGACACGGATATAAGGAACAAATTCCAGCTGAAAAAGACAATCTTTTCCTGTTGACAACTGCAACCACAGGAATGACAATGGTGAAATATCTGAGAGAGAGAGAGAGAGAGAGAGAGAGAGACCTGTCAGTCTGGAGCATTAAGAAAGAAGCCATATTTTGTTTCTGTGTCAACTCTTTGGAAATGGTTGAGTTTATGAATTGGCTTTGATAACTGAGAGTGGATGGTCTACCCTAGGGAAATGGTAAAAATTATATATGAGTGAATTCTGGAGAATTTATGTAGTAATCAGTATAAGTTGAATTATGTACCATGAAGAGAGAGAGAGGGAGAGGGTGAAACAAAGAATTTATTCCAACATGCAGGGAACAGTTTCTGTTTGAACAAATTTTTGAAGAAAAGGTTATCTAGACTAATATTTTACATTGTCTTTTAGGTATTATTATATTTATGGACAAAAAAGGAGTTTGCGTTCTATGGTACATCTCATCTAATTGGCATTATTCACAACAGTAATTTCTTTGGGATGGATGAAGTTTTGTCCTTTGCGGATCCCATACTTAAAATCCATGCCAGGAAGGTCAATGAAAGTTAGCAAAAAAAGGAAAGTTACAAGAAAATCAATTGTCAGTTGAATAACAAAATGAATTTATTTCTCTTTACTCTGATTTCATTTTGAAACACATCACATACTCTCTGAAAAACAAAAAAAATAAATAAAAGGCAAATACTATCCAATAATAGTTAAAGCAAAACCTGATTCCATGTCAAACTGACATTTACCATACATTACCTTCAAAGTATAGATGGAGAGTTTAAAATTCAAGAGAGATTTCTACCTTTTAAAGGCCGTTGTGAGAAAACAGTCTCTGAGATTGTGAATTTGATAAAAGAAATATTGAATAAAAATTGCTTTCTCTTGGAAGACTCCATAAGTCAAAGATATAACAATAGTGTCAATTTGGCAACAAGTACAAAGGAGTACAAAGGATATTTAATGAAAAAAATCCTCTTGCCATTTCCTTACCATATGGATGTCATACATTGAATTTATGTGGCATGGATTCAGCAGTGGTGTACAGAAGGAGCAACCTCTCTCCGAACTATTGAAAATGGCTGTAATATATTTTCCTATACTTCAAAAAGATGTGACTCTTAGTTTAGATTGTTCTGTAATAAAACCACGGTTTGTATTTCTCTGTGTGTGTCTCTCTCTCTTTCACACATGCATATGTATGTATAGTACACACACACACACATTTGTAGATAAATAGGAAGATAGATAGACAGATATTAATGCAGATAAACATGGTTGGGCTTGATATATAAAATATATATACATATACACATGTCAATACATATAAAGAGAAGCAAAAACTGAAAATATTCAAAAGATGAACATTCGTGTATAAGTATTGAGATATTTATATATTTACAGAAAAGATTTACATGGAGTGCAAAAATATACAGAAAACTTAGGGGAGAAGGCATAGTAATTCAAGTCCAACAGCTGTTTCTGAGGGCTCAGGATTATGTTATAGTTGTAATATTCATAATTAGCAGATGGAACGTGCAAAAAGTCAAAGATATGCAACCAGCAGTGGATGCATATAAACATTACCATAAAAGCAGCCTCCATGGTTAGAGTGGAAAGATTGGCAACATACATACAGGAATGTATTTTATATACCATCATCATCATCATCATCATCATCATCACCATCATCACCATAATCGTTGTCATTGTCGTCATCGTGGTCGTTGTCGTCGTCGTCGTTGTCGTCATCATCATCATCATCAGTTAATGTCTGTTTTCCATTCTGGTATGGGTTGGATAGTTTGATAGGAACTGGGAAGGTCAGGGACCATACTAGGTTCCATAGTCTGGTCTGGTTCCTACAGCTGGATGTCCTTCCCAATGCCAACCACTCCACAAATTGTACTAAGTGCTTTTTATGTGGAACCACCCCAGGTGCTTTTTAAGTGGGTGCACCAGCACCCACATCAGTGCTCTTTTATATGGTACCTTGGTTTTAGAACCTCAGTCCTCTTGTGGTGGGCAGGGCTTCGCAGTCCTCTGTCTTCTCCTTTGTAAGGTTCAGGGTTTTGAGATTAGCTTTCAAGCTTCATCTCATGTCTTCCTGGGGTTGCCCTCTTCCACAACTTCCCTCCACTTTAAGTGATTGGCACCTCTTGGCACACTTTGTGTTGACAACCTACATGTGTTCAAATTGCAACACTGAAGCCATATCTGCTGCAGAAGAAGAACTAAAGCATTTACAAATACAAAATAATTCATAGTGTAAAAATTAGATTGAGGAAAAGGCTTGGAATGAAAACTTCTGGTCTCCTCTCCAATTACTCACTCAAACAACTAAGATGATTAACCAGTTGACTGAGAAAGCTGTGAATGAGTTTTTCTTTTAAAGGTTAATCAGGAGAAGGAGTTTTGCAAAAAGTCAATCAGTGACCAAGTTGCAGTTGTGCAACAAAACATTTTGACACCTCATAAAATATATTTTAAATGAATTTAACAGTTTTGTGTGTAGGCACTTACACAATGCAATTTCTTGAGGTTAAAAAAAAAAAGAGCCAGCCATATGGCTAGAATAAAGAAAATGTTTGGCCTGGGGCATCAACAGGTGTACAACATCCTGTCCTAAAGGTTATCTTCATGCAGTCGTCAGTTGTTTGCTTGGTACCTATGTTATCTGAAAATACAAGAAGACATCTATGATTGCTGATAAGAAATTTATAGCTGCACTATTCAAAGTATAAGTTCTATTTTATTTCAGTCATTAGTGTAGCAACTAGTTATTTATCAACCCATCTGGAATGAAACATGACTCACAATTTGGATTACATAGAAGCAAAGTAAACAAGTGATAGTCAGAAGGTGCAAGATCAGGAGAATATGAAGGATGAAGCAATTTCAAGCAATGAAACTCTTCTAAAAGATTTTTAGTCAGTTGTGTAGTGTGTGGATGGCCATTATTGTGATGTAGGATGACTCCCTTTCTGTTGACTAAGGATGGGCGATTTTTGTCCAAAGCTACTTTCAAATGGTGAAGTTGATCACAGGAGAGATTGGTGTTGATTGCTTGATTATTGTCTGATAGTTCATAATGGATAATTCCTTGAATATCCCACCATACACTCAACATGACCTTTTTTGGATGATGATGTCCTCTTGGTTGCTGAGGAGGTCTGCTTCCTCGACTGATCCATTGATGACAGTGTTAAATGTTATGATAAATGATCCACTTTTCATCACCAGTAACAAACCTATCCAAAAATGGCATCTGATGGTGTTGTGTAAGCAATGACTAACAACAAGTGACACAGTGCAGATTCTCTGGAGGCAGGTCATGTGGGACCCATTTTCCAACTACTGAAGCCATTATTATATTGAAATCGAAGCCCTTTTTTTTTATCTCATTGAAATGTATTTCAAAAAAAAAAAAAGAGAAAGAAAAAAGTTAAGTCAATTCCTTAATAATTTTTAATGAGTAAAATAGTAAAATTGAACCAGTGAGTGTGTTAGATATAAAGGCAATATGACTCTCCCCAGACACAACAAAATAATAAATGTTATCCTAATTTTAAAATAGAATGAATTAAAATTCATATCACAAAAATTAAAAACTTCACATGATAGAAACAAATCAAGGTAATATACTTAAAATATTTTTAAAATTTCTTTATGAGAGAAAAATCCTTAAAATTATAGAGAAAGGAAAAAATAGGAAATTGTAACATTTAAGCATTTCTGATGTCAAATGAAATCAAGATGTAGAATTCACCTTGCAAATTCACATCTATCACAAATTCATTTAAGTAACAATTTCATTTATAACCAGAGTTTTCATTTTAGTAAGACAGGTGAATATTGTTGAGGTGAAGGGATATGATCAGCTGAATTACCCCAGGACATTATTGACTGACTTTGTTTTTCACTTCTGTAATGTCTCATTGGTCTCACAAAGAAGAAAACTATGATCATTATTGATTTGGATGCAGAACATAGAGATACGACTGGATGATCTCAAGAGTTTGAAGACTGGGGGGGGGGGGACAAAATCATGGAAGTAATTGGAAAAATCACAGTGAAAGATGTATAACTTCAGATAAAACCAGTTGGCATGAATATTTAAAATATAAGCAGTGATTTCTCTGGAGGACATTGGAAGTTGTAGCAAAGATGCCCTTTCTCAGAAAATTAGTACAATAAGTGAATCTGTCCCAACTAGGAACCAAAACCAAATTACAAATTCTGTTAATTATTAAAAGTAAATGAACGAGTGAATGCATGTGGCATTCTGCTTAGTGTACAATATCCTAATTTGCTGCTGCAATTGTGAAATGAAACTTTTTGTATGTCAAACTCTAAGTTCAGTAAGATAATCAAGGAGCTATTTTGGAAAAGTTTAAATATATTTCAAAATATTATCTGGTAAGTATTAAAGAATTTTGGTAAGATACCTTGGTATTACCATTAAAAACCCAGCTGCAACCATTCTTCCTTGAACTTGAGGTAATTAAAAGGATATGTATTGTTCACAGTAATGATAAGAAGCCGGCTCAATTATTATGCTTTCACTTTGAATGGGGGAAAAAATAATCTGTTTCTGAAGGCCTTTTTTTTATCTTTTCATCATTCATTCTATATTTTATATTTTTACCCTGTTATTCTTATGCAAACCAAGAATCAGAAAAGTGAAATTAAAATTCATTTTTATGGCATATCTTTATGAAAACGAT